>NC_092041.1:83752791-83916682 GCF_003086295.3 Arachis hypogaea
CTTTGCATCTGTATCAAAAAAATTTGTCGCGCATTTCATTCCTACGAAAAAAATTGTCCGTTTTAGAATTCCCATTTGAAACTATCCGCGCCTTTGAACTTTGAAGATTGCCCAACACAAGAAACACAATTGCTTTCTAAAATAAGCATATATGATGTAAGGAGTTAATTACTAAGATCCCCAAAATATCTAAAGTAGTTGTAACTTGTAATACAATCAGCACGAAATTATGTTTTTGTTTCAAAACGAAAATTGAATTATCGACATGTGATTAAGGAAAAAAAAGTTTTTCGTGCTCAATCATGATCAAACCTTTAGATTCTATGTTTTAATTTAGTAGCATTCAAATCCGCTTATCTTAAATCCTTTCATATGACTTGCAAAAAAACATATCCCTACATAATACTAATATAATTGACATATTACCATTATTATATAAACTTTGAACTTCGATTAAATTCTCATTCATTTTTAATCAACCACGGTCCTGATGGCAACTTATATCAATGAAAATACAGCTATACACATGCTTTAAGCAAAATGACTTATTTGATAACAGTATTATTCGATCAAATTAATAAATCTCTTGTTTTACATGGTTTAGTTTGGACCCCAATAAAGAAATCAATTAATTAAATAATTAATTAATTAACTTTCTACAATATGTGCTAATAAAGACGCATATCACAAAAGAGGTCAAGTGAAGCAATATCAATTTTGATCCTAATTAAAAACAGCTAGATGAGTGAATTGATTGATAGATGCAATCTTTGTCATGACCTCAAATGAAGTTGACATGGTTGGTAAAGTCCAAACAGGGAATGAGATAGATTCTTAGACGTTGCCCCAAAGGCGTGTAAAACAATGGTGGGGACATATCCACGTGGGCGAGTATAATATTCAAATCTAGCTAGCTTTTCTATGTGGATAAATATGAAAAGTAATCATAATAATAAAATATATTTTTGAAAAATTTGCGATAAGAGATTAAATTTTAATTTAAATTTTTTTATATATTTTTTAAATATTTATTCAAATATTACCATCAAAATTTAAATTTAATAGATAAGTCATTTGTTAAGTATAAAATTTTTTTATTAACTATAAATTAAAAAAATATAATATTTATTAATTTTTTTATCATATTTTAAATTATTCAAAAATTATTTTATTAATAACATCTTGTAAAAACTTTTTTATTAATAGCTAAATCTTTGGATAGTGAATTAATAATTAACCCCTTATTAATCTAACAAAGTAACACATACATATTCTTTATAAAATTATTTCGTACTTAAAAAACAAAACAGACCAGTCCATTCTATTTTTTTTAAGAATAATTTATTACTTATCAACGAATGATTCTTTCTATTGATATTATAAATATTTCAATTTCAAGAACTATTTTAAGAAATATTTATATAACAAAATAAATATATTCTTAAATGTTTTTAGAAGTATTACAAAAATTTCAAAATTTTATATAGTACTAAGTAGCAACTTTTTATAATACTTAGATATAATATTCTTCAAATGATATTTTAAAATATAGTTTCTTTAATATGTTTTTAACTATAAAACAAATGCTCACTAAATATATATTATATATTATTGTATACTTTTCTCTCTTTAGTTTATTCAAAAAAAAGACTAAATGAGACACATTTTTATCACTAATAATATTAAAATTGTGAAAACTAAATCGGTTAATAATTTAATAATTTAATCAGAGTCATATTGTGGTTGAACTGGTTTAATTAAATATACATTAAAATTATTTAAAATTCAATATATAATTTTAAATATTTATATTTAATTTTTTTAAACTAATAAAATTAAAAAAATCTTACCATTTTACATAATAACTTATACATATTTTACCATTAAAAATTTATAATAAAAGATTTTTAATTAACTTCTAAATTCTGATCAACTTATTTACTTAACAATCGAGATAAGCACTTTAAGATAATCAAATCACAATCACTATAAGAAAATAGAATATTTGTAATAAAAATTTTGTAATAAATTTAAAATCGTTACAAAAATTAATTTTTAATTTGTAACAAAAATTAGTAATTGTTACATAATAATAATAATGTTTTGTAACAACAATACAATTTGTTATAAAACGTTTTGATATTTTGTAACGACTTAATATTTTTTTGTTACAAATTATATTGGCTTTTGTAATGAACCATGTGTTTTGTTGCAAAATTTTAAAATATTTTGTAACAAAAGATGAAGTTGTTGCAAAAATTTAAAATATTTTGTAACAAAATATCCATTTGTTTCAAAAACTCCAATTATTTTGTAACAAAAAAATTAATTTGTCACAAAATTCAATATTATTTGTAACAAGTAATTTGTTTGTCACAAAATACAAAAATTTTTGTAACTAAAAAATTATTTTAAAATGTTAAAATCTTTAAGATAATTTTATTTTATTTTAAAAAATTTATTTTTAAAATATTATGTGTGTTAATTGCTCCTCTACGTTTGAGCGTAATTCTGTTTTGGTTATTAAGGTTTAAAGAATCCTATTTTAATCCAAAAAAATTTTATTTAGCTTCAATGTAGTCCCATCGTGATGTCAAAGTTAAATAATTAACGAAATGTCCTACATGACAGCAGTACAAGAACAAGGTCAATAATCTGGAGAATAAGTACAAGCTCTAGAAGAACAAAATCAACCGTGGATGCATCAATACATTTATTTATTATTTTTCTTACAATTTAAAAAGAAATATTTTCTATAGAACTAAGAAGAATGATAAATAAATGTATTGATACATCTACAGTTGATTTTTACTTTTGGAGCTTGTACTTATTCTCCGATTGTTAGAAAATAAATAATAAATTGTTTATATTATAATGTATTAATTTGAATAATTAATATTTTGAGTTTAAAACTATATTTTATAAAGTGTGATTAATACGTTCATTTTATAATTTAAGTTAGAAAAATAATTGTTTGAGCCCATTGTTAAATTGGTAAATAAAATTATGTGTTCCAAAATTAACTTTTACCGTATTATATTTGAATTCTAAATTGTTATTCTATCATAAATATTTTGTAAAATTCTTATATTATATGTATATATTTTACCTTAACTCTAGAAGTACCAAATAAAACCCTAATTTCATTATATTCCTAAATTTATACCAAAAATTCCTAAACCTATATTCAGAATGGGAAAGAAAGGAAACAGGGGAAGCACGAAGGAGAAGGAGAAAACAGAGAACCAAATAAGCAAAAAAAGGGAAAGAGTATGAGGGAGAAAAGGGGGCCGCCTCCATCGCAGCCAAGCCGCCGTGGTTGAGGTCGTTGTCATGTCTGTCGAGTTCCTTCGTGAAGAGGAGAACGTCACACGAGAGAGAAAGAGAGAGGAGACGCGACGAGAAGAGGAGGAAAAGGCCGTTTCGGTCGCCACCAAAGCCTCCGACACCGCTGCTGCCATCGTAGACGTCATCTCAATTGCATAAAAGAGAAGGAGGGGCGCTGTTTGTACCGTCGTCGCTATTCCGCATAGTCGCTGTCGAGAAGCAGAATAAAATAGAGAAAGACGCGAAGGAGGATGATGGAGGCCACCAACGCTGTTATTGCTGTCGCTGGGCTAGTCGGAAGTTACCGTGACCACCACAGATCTCTAGCTGCTGTTAGAGTCACTGATGGAGGTATCTTTGATGCCTCTATTTCGGTTTAGGTCCTTCACTTCTTTAAACTTGTTCTACTTCTACTTTTACTCTACTATTATCCTATTTTCTGCTACAATTAGGTTTGATGCTAGTGTTGTTGTGGGACTATTGAAGCTGCTACTAGGTCTAATTTGGTTACCTTAGTACTCGTCTGGTCTTTCCCTTATGTTTTGTCCATTTACACGTTCTATTTTGTTATTGTTATGGTTACCATGTTCTGGTTTTAATTTAATTTTAGTCCTTGATTTGAATTTTAGCAGATTGTTGATATTGGCAGAACTCTACCATTGTTCAAGGAGCTTCAAACCTTAGGTGATAGGACGTGAAGAACTATGCTCTACAAATTTAGCATCTAAACTAAATTCAGAATTACATCAGCAATAATTCCAATCAGAACACAAAATTATTTTACAAAATTAGCAACTTAGAATAACAAAATTATTTTAAAAAAATTAACAACACCAACAACCATCATCCTTCAAAATTTAACAAAATAAGCAAAAAAGAAAAAAAAGCAGAAAAATCAGCAACTCACAATCAGATTTTAGTAATCCATAATAAATAAAATTAACGAAATAAAACCTCAGCCATCAAAATCCAAAATCCAAAATCGAACTTATCAGTTATCATTGTATTTGAAAATTATATCGAAATTCTATTTAGCATTACAGTAATTCAGAATGATTAATTCATATAAATAAAAAATAAAAAAAATTAACTGAAGAACTCACTGCGACAAAGAGAGAAGGCGAAGCATCCACGGCGGCAGAAATAGATGCTCGACGATGATGGCTCGAAGGCAAATGCTCGACGAAGAGGATAGAGACAACAACAAGGACAGGTGCTTCGAACCAGCCTTCCGATGACGACAACGACAGAAGCTTCAAACAGACCTTCCAACGATGACGATGACAGAAGCTTCAAGTGGCAAGAATGGCAATTGCTGGTGGTCACTGCCAGCGCTGATAATGGTAGGGATGGTGAAGGCGCTCCTTCTGCTCGTTAGAGGAAATTAGGGTTGGAAAGGAGAGGGAGGCGTGCCTTTGTTCTGCTCATTTGGGTATTGTCGTATTAGGACTGGATTTTCTCCCTCTCTCTCTCTTTTTTTTGGCGTCAAAACAACGGTATTTTTGAGGCAGATAACAAAACCGAACCTTCCAAAAAATTGACCGGTTCAATCAGTCCATCGATTAATTATCAGTTTAACCAACTTTTTTACAAGACAATTCTAGAATTAACTAGACCGACTAGACGACCAATTTTCGATTAACCACTCGAACTGAACGGTCCAATTCGATTTTCAGAACCTTGAATAATACCTTTTGAAGCAAATTAAGTAATAAGTAATAACCTCTACTTGATCATTTGTTCCTGTTTTAATTATACTTTTTACAATAAAAATATATTTTCTAAGTTATCATTCTATTTAGCATCCATATTCCCTTTTTGTTTTTTTTTTTATTTTAAAATATAACATAAATAAAAATGTAAATTAAGTAGGAACGATATTTATAATTTATTATAGAATAATAAAATAAATAAATTTTTAAGAAATTCTATTTGCTCCTTACAAATTCTTAGAAAAATAATATTAGGTAAATTATTGAAAAAATTTGTGATGAATTTATACGTTTTTAAGGATAAAAACTAATGAATTTTTTGAAAAATAAAATATCATATTTATAAATCCTTAAAAGTTATTATATTGAACATAATCTATTATATTTTTCTGTCAATAACATAAAAATCTGCTGATTTAATTTTTCAAAATCTTATTCAATAATTTTGTTTTCAAAAAGCTTATAAATGTATTATAAATTTTTTAAAATTTTTATTTAATATATATAAAACAAACCTGAATTTTATTACAAAATTCCTGAAGAGTTATTCGTCTTATTAGAATCTATGCTAAATAGAGGAAGTGTTTAATTAAGCAGGGCTCCCTTTCTAGAAGAAAGTAACCGAAAGAAATATTGACATAATTATTCAGTATGCCAAGTGACGACAGACCAAGGAGTAACAAGCGCAAGCTATGACGCCACTGTGTACCCAACATGATCAAAGGGTGACGCACAATGATATCTAGAACCTTTTTTTTTGTTATTGAATTAAATTCTCCAAAGATAATTTAATCTGTTTTATATTATTGTGAATTTTTATAAAATATCAGTGATGTTTGATCAAAACATTAGTGATATTTTCATTATTCTGTCTTTTAATAATATTTTTTATAAAACATTAATAATATTTTATTGTTTCATGATTAAAAAATATTTTTATTATACAATATTAATAACGTTTTGTATTACTACTATACTAATATAAAATATTAAAATAATTAAATATTTTCATATTTTATACTAAAATCATCGTATATAACAAATTTAGCCATGCTAATTCATTACAAACGTAAACTATTGCAAAAATAAAAAACTGTAAATTGTAAATTCTATCCACAAAATACTTACCAACTGCAAAATGAATTTATTTATGTATTTTTTTGGAGACAATAAATTCTTTTTATAACAAAAAGGTTGTCGTTAATAGCAGAAACTATTTAAATTAATTACTTATACAATAAAAAAATCAATTAAAAATTTTTAAATTATAAAAAACAATTTTTCTCACAAATAATTAAAAAGTAAAAAAGAATATTTGTTCAATTTTTAATTATTTAAGTAATTAATTTAAATAGGTTTTGTTATTATTAATAATCGTTTTTTTGTAAACAGAATTCATTGTCACCAAAAAAGTATATAAATAAATTTATTTTGCAATCGATAAATATTTGTGGATAAAATTTGCAGCTTACAGCTTTTGATTTTTGCAATAACTTGCGTTTATAGTGAGTTAGTATCTTAATATTCTAATAATTTAGTATGTGTTGTGATAAGAATGGGATGTGGATGCTAATTTTTTATATGAGACTTACATTTTTAAGAGAGAATGAAAATTAATGAAGGTTGAAAATATTCCTGTATGCCTATAATAGAAGGTTAAGTTTCCGTTTAATGTTACACAATAATAAATACTATTCTCTCTCTTTATATACAAGCAATAATAATCTTTCTTCTCTCTCTTTCATATTACTAATTACTATTCTCTCTCTTTATATATCTTACGATAATATTAAATATACTAATCATATCTATTATATTGTGATAATAATTGTGGTGAATATTACTATTAGAGTTATATAATTATACTTTTATATTTATTACACTTCCTCATTTATTTATTTATTTTACAACATGTTATCAGTACGATACTCTGATCAAACTTTTAGGAAGACCCAGGTAACAAATTTTCATTATGTCGAAACTCTCTCATCTTGAATTCAATGCTTTTGATATATCTGGAAATAATTATTTATCATGGATATTAGATGCTGAAATCCATCTTGATTCAATGGATCTTGGAGATACTATTAAGGCTGAAAATAATGCATCACAGAAGGATAAAGCCAAAGCCATGATTTTTCTTCATCGTCATCTTGACAAAGGATTGAAAAATGAATATCTCACATTAAAAGATCCTGCAGATCTTTGGAAAGACATTGAAGAAAGGTATAATCATAAAAAACGGTGATACTTTCTCAAGCCCGATATGAATGGACGCACTTGCGTCTACAGGATTTTAAATCCATAAATGAATATAATTCTGCAATGTTTCGAATCACCTCACGAATGAAATTATGTGGGAAAAAGATAACTGGTCATGATATGTTGGAGAACACTTTCTTAACCTTCCATGCCTCGAATGTGCTCCTGCAGCAGCAGTATCGAGAAAAAGGGTTTAAAATATATTTTGAGTTAATTTCTTGCATTCTTGTTGCTGAATGCAACAATGAGTTGCTTTTAAAGAATCATCAAGCGCGTTGATGCAGCGAAAATTGGTGAATTAAAAATTATGAAAATGTGTACGTTGCAAGTATAGTTCTTAACTCACTAGAAATCCACTTATCAATTTAAAAATATGTCATAGAAATTCAAATTTTAAATACTAGGAGTATGAATCCCAGGTCGTCTCCCAACAAGTTGCAGAAAGGTGTGCTATTTTATTAATCAGATGTTTTCAAAAAGGTTTGAGTTGAATGACAGGAAATTAAATTGATGAATTTGAACAATGTAAATAAAAGCCTTGACTGGGAGTTGGTTAGTTGGAGTCCCTATTATAGTTGGAATGCTCTCAGGATTAATTGATAATTAAAAGTTATTTTGTTTGGTTATCCTTTACTAGGCAAAGGAAAGTCAAACACGTTGGAATGCTATGTCTGTTCACAAATTGCAACCCACTTAATTAAAAGGGATTGGTGTTAGTGACTAGAAGGCAATCCAACAGTAAACCCAATTACAATCTTTCTTTTAAGCCTTCCAACTCAATTGGTTCCTTTCAATCAACTCCCCATCAAATTAGAGAACTACTCACTCATTGTAAATAATAAATCCATAACATATGAAAGGGAATCGAAAGAAGACATGATTATTGGAAGGTAAAATGGATTAAAATGAAAGAAATAATTCCTGTATTAAATAATCATAAAAGTATTCCAATGACAAAATTGAACAAGGCAAAGAACATGGAAGAAATAAACCAAGTTAAGAGAACAAACTAGAATGACGAAGTTTTGATGAGAAAATAACTCTTCTCAATATCCCAATGCAAAAGTAGTAGAAATATAATATCCTAAAAGTATCAATTGTGTAGAGAGAAAAACCTAGAGGAGGAGTAAAACTAGATCTAAAAACTCTACACTGTGTAGAATGAATTTTGTTCCTCATTTCTGCATGTTCTCTGGCTCTAGTCTGCTGTTCTGCGCCGAGAACTGGGTTAAAACAGGGCCCAAAACCGCTCCCAACAAAATCTGCAGATTATGCAGATCGCGCATGTCACGCGATTGTGTCGTCCACGCGGACGCATCATTCGCGTTTTTCTGTGCCACGCGTTTGCGTCGTCCACGCCTCCGCGTCACTTGTGCTTTTCCTTTCTGCGCAGTCACATGAGCCATGCGGCCGCGTCACTGCGATTTCTCCTCTTCCGCGTGAACGCGTGAGCCATGCGGCCGCGTCACTTCTCGCTGGTTGTCTCCTCAATTTCTTGTGTTCCTTCCATTTTTGCTAGCTTCCCTTCCAATCTCCAACTCATCCATGTCCTATAAAGCCTGAAACACTTAACACACAGATCACGGCATCGAATGGGATAAAGGATAACTAAAATGCATAATAAAAAGTCTCTAGGAAGCAGTTTTCAATCATGTAATAATTCCAGGAAGGAAATATAAATGCATGCTAAATTAATGAATAAGTGGGTAAGGATCATGATAAAACCACATAATTATACACAATGTAAACCATAAAATAGTGGTTTATCACGCGTCCAACTGGAGCCACCCCATTTCCTGAGGTAAATGCGGCAAATTATCCCAGAAGAGATAAATGGCAAGGTTTTAGTAATAAGAAAAATTATGGAAGGAAAAGGAATTATGTTCAAAAGAAATGATCTCACCAGAAGTGGGATAAAGAAAAAAATATTAGGCAAAATAAATCAACAGAGGATAATTGTTTTCGTTGTGGTGGAAAGGGCCATTGGTCATGTACCTGTCATACCCCAAGGCACCTAGTCGATCTTTACCAAGCATCTTTGAAGAATGATGACAAAGGAAAAGAAACAAATTTTGTTTCAAATGATGCTGAAAATTCCACCACTCATTATGATGTATTTGATTTCTTTGAGGATCCTGAAGGGAATATTGGTCATTTGATCAATGATGGAATAGTTTAATATGTGAGATTGTTAAGTATCCATGTAAATAAATAATGTAAAGACTTATTGTTAAGTTTTATTTTCTATGTATTTGAGTTTAAAATATGATATATATAAATAATAAAATATTAATGTTTATGACTTTTGAAATCATTAAATGTGTCATGTGTTAAAATAAAATTTTAGTATATGACATTATTTTTATGTACAGTGTTTCTTAGAAAAATAATTTCGATCAAGTATTCAATTTAGCTGTGCATACTACTCATTTTATTATTATTTGTCTTTAAAGAGAATGGCAAGGATATGTAATGAAGATGTATGCCCTGCGGATAGTGCAAGTTCGCACACCATTCTCAAAAGTGATATATATTTTACCCATCTTGTGCCAAAAGAAGAATATCTTAATACTATTATTGGCTCAGACAATGTGATTGAAGGCTCTGGAAGCGCTATAATTTTATTTTCTGGAGGAACAAAATTTATAATAAATAATGCATTATTGTCTACCAAGTCTCTAAGAAACTTGTTGAGTTTTAAAGATATTCTCTGAAATGGATATCATATTGAGATAATGAATGAGAAAAATCATGAGTATTTATATATCACAACTCATGATTCATATAAGAAAGTTATATTAGAAAGGTTATCCTCACTTTCATCTAGGTTGTATTATACCAAGATTAGTGCAATTGAATCACATGCCATTGTAAACCAGAAGTTTACTAGCCCAAATGAATTCATAACTTGGCATGATAGATTGGGTCATCCGGGAACAACCATGATGAGAAGAATTATTGAAAACTCCCATGGACATTCACTAAAGAACCAAAAGATTCTTAAATCTAGTGAATTTTGTTATGCTGCATGTTCTCAGGGAAAGTTAATTTTAAGGCTATCACCAGTAAAGATTGGATTTAAGTCCCTTGAATTCTTAGAAAGGATTCAAGGTGATATATGTGGACCTATTCATCCACCATGTGGATCTTTTAGATATTTTATGGTCCTAGTAGACGCATCTTCAAGATGGTCACATGTGTGCTTATTGTCTTCTCACAACTTGGCGTTTGCGAGATTACTGGCTCAAATTATTCGATTAAAAGCACAATTTTTAGAAAATCCAATCAAAGTAATTCGTCTTGATAATACTGGTGAATTTACTTCCCAAGCCTTTGATGTTTATTGTATGGCTAATGGAATAAGTGTTGAACATCCAGTAACTTATGTTCACACACAAAAAGGGTTAGCAGAATCACTTATTAAACACCTCCAATTAATTGCTAGACCCTTACTTATGAGAATAAATCTTCCAACTTCGGCTTGGGGGCATGCTATTTTACATGCCGCAGCACTCATTCATTTGAGGCCAACGAGTTACCATCAGTTCTCTCCTATGCAATTAACTTTTGGCCAGCAGCCAAATATTTCCTATTTAAGAATATTTGGGTGTGCGATATATGTTCTCATTACACCACCTAATCGCACCAAAATGGGATCCCAAAAAAAATTGGGGATATATGTTGGATATGATTCTCCCTCTATAGTGAGGTATCTTGAGATACAAATAAGAGATGCATTTAAAGCCCGATTTGCAGATTGTCATTTTGATGAATCAAAATTTTCAACATTAGAGGGAGAGAATAAGCTTCCTAAAAAGGAACTTAATTGGAATGCATCATCCTTGATGTATTTAGATCCTTGATCAGGGCAATGTGAACTAGAAGTTCAAAAGATTATACATTTGCAAAGAATAGCAAATGAATTGCCTGATGCATTTTCTGATACAAAGAAGATAATTAAGTCGTATATACCAACAGAAAATGCCCCAATTCAAATTGATGTCCCAGTTGGACAAATTGCCACCGAAGAAAATATACGCCAGAAGCGTGGTAGGCCTGTCAATTCCAAAGACAAAAATTCTCGAAAGTGAAAAGAAGTAAATACTATTCCTGTTGAAAAAGACAGAGTAGAGACACCTGAAGTTGTCCAAAATTCTGATATAGTTTTAACGCCAGAAGACGTTCAGGTACCTGAAAATTGTGAAAATGACGAGATCTTGATAAATTATGTCTTTACAGGAGAGAAATGGGACCGAAATAAGACAATTGTCAATGAAATATTTGCATATAATATGGTATTAAATATCATTCATGAAAGTAAGGATCTTGAGCCAAGACCAGTCAAAGAATGTTGACAAAGGAATGATTGGCCAAAATGGAAAGAAGCCATGAAGGCAGAATTAGACTCACTTGCAAAACGTGAAGTCTTCAGACCTGTAGTCCGTACACCAGAAGATGTAAAACCTATTGGATACAAATGGGTATCTGTGAGAAAGCGAAATGAGAAAAATGAAGTTGTACGCTACAAAGCCCGACTTGTGGCACAAGGTTTTTCACAACGGCCCAGTATAGATTATGAAGAAACGTATTCCCTTGTAGTGGATGCGATAACATTGCGTTATTTGGTCAGTTTATCTATATATCATAAACTGCATATGCATTTAATGGATGTGGTAACAGCCTATTTATATAGCTCATTAGATCGGGATATCTATATGAAAGTCCTTGAAGGACTAAAAATATCTAAACCATCTAATGAATATTCGCAAGGGTTATACTCAGTTAAATTGCAAAGATCTTTATATGGTCTAAAACAATCTGAACGAATGTGGTATAATCGTCTTACTGAGTATCTGGCCAAAAATGGATTCAAAAATGATGATACCTGTCCATGTGTTTTCATAAGAAAATCTACATCTGGGTTTATTATAATTGCTGTGTACGTACGTTGATGTTTTAAATATCATTGGAACTCCTGAAGAGATTCCAACAATTATAAAAACTCTAAAAGAAGAGTTTGAGATGAAAGATCTTGGAAAGACTAAATTTTGTCTCGACTTGTAGATCGAGCATATAAAAAATGGGATCTTTATTCATCAAACAACATACACAGAGAAGATCTTGAAAAGATTTTATATGGATAAGTCACATCCTTTGAGTACCCCAATGATCGTAAGGTCTTTGGATGTGGAAAAGGATCAATTCCATCCGAAAGAAGAAAATGAAGATATCCTTAGTCCTGAAGTACCATATCTTAGTGTCATTGGAGCGCTAATGTATCTTGCTTATAATACGCGACTTGACATATCATTCGCGGTGAATTTACTAGCAAGGTATAGTTCCTATTCAACCAGAAGACATTGGAGTGGAATCAAGCAAATCTTTCGATATCTTCATGGAACGGTTGATATGAGATTGTTTTATCCATATGGATCCAAGTTACAACTAGTTGGCTATGCAGATGTTGGATACTCTTCTGATCCACACAAAGGGAGATCTTAAACATGATACCTGTTCACATATGGTGGTACAGCTATATCATGGAGGTCCACGAAACAAACGATTGCTGTAACATCCTCTAATCATGCCGAAATACTAGCGATACATGAAGCTAGTCGCGAGTGTTTTTGGCTCAGAAGTTTGATCCAATATATTCTGTCATCATGTGGACTGATTGATTATAAGATAGCTCCAACTGTCCTATTTGAAGATAATACAGCATGCATTGCTCAACTTAAAGGCGGATACATCAAAGATGATAAAACAAAGCATATTTCTCCCAAATTCTTCTTCACTCATGATCTTCAAAATCAAGGGACAATTGATGTCCAACAGATCCACTCAAGTGACAATCTGGCAAATTTATTTACAAAGTCACTTCCAAAATCCTCTTTTGAAAGATTGTTACATGAAATTGGGATGCGCCGATTTCGAGACATCAACTGATGTCGACAAGAGGGGGAGAATGTATTCTTTTTTCCTTGGTCAAGTTTTTTCCTCATTGAATTTTTTTGACAAGGTTTTTAATGAGGCATTCCCCATCACTAAAGGATATTGTACTCTTTTTCTTTCACTAAGGTTTTTTTCTATCGGATTTTTCTTTAGTAAGGTTTTAACGAGGCAATAATCCTAAATGATCATTTAAGGGGGAGTATTGTGATAAGAATGGGACATGGATACCCATTTCCTATTTGAGGCTTACATTCTCAAGAGAGAATAAAAATTAATGAATGTTGAAAATATTCCTTCTGTATGCCTATAAATAGGAGGTTAAGCCTCCGTTGATGTTACACAACAACAAATACTATTCTCTCTCTTTATACACAAACAATAATAATCTTTCTTCTCTCTCTTTCATATTACTAATTACTATTTTCACTCTTCATATATCTTACTATAATATTAAATATACTAATCATATCTATTATATTGTGATAATAATTGTGGTGAATATTACTATTAGAGTTATATAATTATACTTTTATATTTATTATATCTTCCTTATTTATTTATTTATTTTACAACAGTATTAATTTGTCTAAAAATTTGAAATCTACACTTGATGTGAAATTCTATATTCCTTTCTTTTTTTTCTCTGGTGTAATGGAGTTGCATATTATCATTTAATGATTTTAAAAAAGTGAACCTAATAAATGTATTAACTGAGACGATTGCTTATGGTGCTACATGCGTCACAAGAAAGAGATCTATTCAAAAGAAAGAGGAGAAAGTAAAGAGGATGATGGAAAGAAATAAATTGGTTCCTAGCCAATTTTAATTACAGCCAACTCATTACCTAAACTTGAAATTTATGTATTTATCACGGGGATTGCAATGAGATGGGACGGAGACAGATGTCTCCCTGTTCTTCGTCTTTGAACTCAAACTTATTTTTTGTTTTTGTTTCGATTTTTATTATGGGAAATAGTTATTTTCATTTTCGTTTTTCATATCTTTTGTGAGGTCTCATTTTCGATTTTTCTGTATTAATTATTTATATAGAAATTATAATAAAAAATTAAAAAATTATAAATATTATTACAACATATAAATATATTTTGTCTAAAATTACAAGTCTAAAAATATAAAATAATATAAAATCTATAAAATAAAATTTTAAAATACAATTTTTAATATAAAAATAGCCATAAAACAAAGTTTTCCACAACAAATATTTTTATTGGATATTTATTTTAATTGCTTGATCCTCATCATCTTATATTAGTTCTGATTGATCATTATTTTTTTTGAGAGTAGAGCAATTATAAAATTCGGTCAAATTATAATTAAATAAATAATTAATTAAATATAAACAAGAAGGTTGGAGAATTTAACAATCGTAATTTAAAACTTTAACGATGATATTTGGACTTGAAAGATTTTTTCGAGTGAGAAAACATAGTTTTCGACGTAAAAATGCGCACTAAAAAATTTACCGGCAGTATTAGCCGGCATAGATTTGTCTGATACTGCGATTGAGAAAATTAATTATAAGTGAAAAAGATTAAGAAATTAGAATTTATTATTTGGGAAGGTAAAAATATTTAAAACGTAAATTAAAACGCTAATCTTAAAGGTTTTGACACAAAGTTGGGCCAAACAGGCTATATAAGTCAACCAGATCCAAGTTAGGCCCAAGCCTAATATATATGCCCTTACTAAGGCCATTTAAGCACTAATTCATTTGGTGCTTCATGCTGAATTGAGAAAAGAGGAGAGATAAGAGTGAAACTCTAACTCACAAATATTCAAATTACCATAACTTTTTCTCTAGAGCTTCAATTGCTGCACAGTTTGCGGCTAAGTGTCATCCATCTCATTCTCTACGATTCTATCTAAATATATTGGTAAAAATTTTGAATTCTCTTATCCCTTTTTTACATTACATGTTAAATTCAAATTTGAGCTTTGGATATTGAGAAATCTTGTGATTTTGATAGTTTAGGAGTACTCTAGAACGAGCTCTAGCTGACTTTCATTATATATTTTATTGGATAAAAAGTAAAAACCAATTTTTTGTGTTTATGATGTTTTATGAAACCCTATTGGATTGAGAATTGTGTATAATGTGTGAAGATAGTGTAGAGTAGTGTTAGAGACATTAGATTGATCATTGGTGAGATTTAGAGATAAGGTTTGGTGGAAATTCACAAGTGAAAGGATAAATTTCGGCTTCCAAGAGGTACGGTTTAAGTTTCATTTAAATACTGTGTAATATAATGTGAAATCCTAGGCTAGATGATCCTAGGATTAAGTTTGAATTGTATATTTTATTGGAATTGATATGTGTAGTTGATGTGTTGTGGAAATTGATGATTTAGATAGTGATTGTGTATTTGTGAATTATGTATTGAATTGATGGATGTTGAGTCGAAGGCCGTGAATTTGGGCTGGAGACCGAGAAAGGTAAGTTTGATAAGTTGGTGATTGAAATGTATGTTAATACTTGAGATTGAAATGGCAAAATTGGAATTCAGTATGAGGAATTGGATAATGATTATTAGAATAGTGGAAATTGAGGACTTGAGGTGTGAAATTGATGGATTTGAGTTGAAATATGTGAATGAAGTAGGTTTGAGTTTGGTTGATTGTGAATGTGTGAAATTGAGTGATTGGGGTCATTTTCTTGAGTTAAAAATATTTTTGATTTATGAACTTTTGGAAAAGTTGGTAATGCTTTTAGTTAAAACTGATTTTCGGCCAACATCGGCGGGTCTTAACTCGGTCCTCGGAGTTGAAAATTTTTCAAAAATTGATTTTTATGAAAATTTATTTATCGATCTTTCGTGTGGTTCAAGGATAGTTGAAAAATAAATTTTGTAGAAAAAGATATGAAGGTTTGAAATTTGGGCTAAAAAACTACTTTCTGCAGCATATCAGCATTTTTCAAATTCTGATATGTCATGTGTACGCGGAACCCATCGTGTGTACGTGGGAGTTGGTCACTGCCCAACACCCATGAGTACACAAACATAGTCTGTGTACGTGAAGGTGGTCTGTGGGAGCCCCTCTACCCAAATTTCTCACGTACATGAAGGTGGTCCGCGTACACGACTATGCCAACTTTTGCAGTCTTGCGTACGCATGACCACCCAGTTTTGCAAAAATTAAATTTTTGAGTTTTTTAACCATTCTTTTATTCTTTTAAACTTCTATAAACCCTGATAAGAGTCTAGAGCCGGTATAATTAAGGATATATGAGTTAGAAATGAAAACTAATGAGATGTGCTAGTGAATTGATAAGAGATGAACAAATTGTGAAGTGATGTATGATGAGAAATAATGTGATGATGAATGGTAAATGATTATGATGATGAAGGATGATGATGAATGAGTTTAATTATTGAGAAAGGATGAATTAAAATGAGAGTGAAGGTGAAATCAAGAATGAGATTGATAATAAAATAAATTCTTATTTGAAATATACCTTCATGGAAAGTGTAGTGGAGTGATTCCACTTGCCGCAATAGAGTGATTCTAATTGCTCCTGGATATGATTGTTAATGCAGTATCGTGATTCTACTTGCCTATGAAAATAATTTAACTACAGTAGAGTGATTCTAGTTGTCGTAGTGGAGTGATTCTGCTTGCTAGTTATACCTGTCTAGGTAGATACAATGGAGTGATTTCACTTACTTCGGACATGTCGAGTTTGACTGTATAACCGACAGATCAGATGATATTATCGTCTATAGGATAAGCATATGTCATTTGCATTGTTTGAATTGTTTGGTCTTGTTATTCTTGTCTTGGCTTGATTAATTGTGCATATTAAATGTCTATATGCTAAATGCTTTAGTTGAATTCTACTTGTGTATTATTTCTCTGCTTTGTTTGTGTTTGAACATCTAAGAGGTCCTTCATGCTGGTGTTGGTTGATGTTGAGGGCTGGTTCTGTTCTATTTGGAGAGTTGTGAAAAGACGAAAAATGTTGAATTAGAATTAGAATCCTTTATGATAGTTGCCTAATTATGGATTAGAGAGAACCTAGGATGGATATGATGACGTATAGAGCATAAAATTGCTTAGTGAGTTCCTATTGCCTTATGCAATATCTATTTGACACTTTTACCTTATTGGAAACCCATGGGCTGAGGGTTCTCACTCTATATATATCTCTTATTTTTCAGATGCAGGTCTTATGTAATATATATTAAAATTGAGTAGATCCTCAATTTGGTCCCCAAAAATCAAATTGCGTATCATTTAAATTCTTGACTTTTATAAACTACAAACTAGTCTTTTAAATTGAAAAACATGAGTCTCTGTTTGTCCCTGAGTAAACTCTCATATTAACAGTGCTTATATATGTACTGTTAAGTATCGGGTTGGTAATATAGAAATGGCATTGTTCAAGGAAAACCTGCCTGAAACCAATCCCATCTTTGCCAAAACCTGAAACTTCCATCTCCTCTTTTTTCTTCTCCATCAACACTTTATTCCAAGAAGCTATTGCCACTGAAGACTCCTTCACCGCATCTTACAAGACGCCGAGACTGATCCTTACGCTCTGTGCCCCAAACCATCCCCCGAAATCAGGGTTGATGTCATATGGGCATTGCCACACAAGACCATCGCGGTGCCTTTTTTTATTTGAAGAACTATAGTATTATCTTCGTCGGTGATTTCTAATCCGCCTTGGAAGTCCCTTTAACCTCTTGTCCAACCGCACGTTGTGTCCTCCTCTTTGGAGATGTCTTTGTTCCGACTCTATCGTGACTCCGCTCCTCTCCTCTAGCGACAATTTTTTGTCTGCGGTTAATGTCACGATGACCACTTTCATGGGGTAATATGGAGAGAGAGAGAGAGAGAGAGAGAGAGAGAGAGAGAGAGAGAGAGAGAGAGAGAGAGAGAGATCAGAATTTAGAGATGTGATAATGATGATGGTAACGTGGGAATGAGAATGAGGCAATAAAATAGGATGGTTAGTGAATCTGACCGTAGAGAATAAATAATGGTGGATTTCAAATATGAAAAAGGCAAAGGTAAGTTGAATGGGGTGGGAGAAATGAGTGAAAGTATAGTGGGGCTGATGATGGAGATAAAAATAAGATGATAGTCGTGGTGATGGTGGGAGGAATGGTGGTAGTAGTGAAAATGGATGAGCACATAATAGTATTAAGGATGGAGACAAAAAATAAGTAGTGGTAGTAGTTCTAATAACAACAATTCATTTGAAGACGAATAAAAATTTATATTTTTCAATTTAAAAAAATACATAGTTAGTCATTTATAAAAATCAAGAATTTAATTAATTTACGATTTTAATTATCAGACCAAATTGAATATTTATTCTATTAAAATTTGTCTTTGTGGTATAGTATTAAAAATTTTCACTTGTTCCTTTGTACAATCAGTGGCTTGTATTAATGTTTAAAAAATTACAGATAAAATGATTTAAAAATATAAAATAAGAGAGAGAAAAAAAATGTGTTGAAACTTGAAAGTTGAAATAACCTGTCATATTGCCAGCTGCATTAAGTAAGGCTACTCGAGTTGATGACTTTAGATATAGCATTGTAATATTACTTTTTATTTTTTATTTTTCTTGCTTGTTGGCTTTAGCGGCTTAGACCATCTCCAGTAGGGAGCTCATCCCAGTCCCTATTTATGGTCCACCTGTCATAAAAAGTAACTCCACACTAGCTTTTACATCATAAACAGTAAATAGGAACTTAAAACATCTCTTTCTTCTCCATTAGGAGGAACTAACTTTAGTCTCTGTTGTGGTCCTACTTAATTAATTGATTAAAATACTTAAAATTAATGTAATTATTTTTTTCGATAATATTATTTAAATTTATAAATTTAAAAATAATTCTATTAAAAGATATGAATATTAAAAAAATTCATATATAACAATAATACACAATATACAATTCGGGATTACACTAATTTGTAAAATTACTTAATACAAAGAAAAACATAATTAAGCTCTATAGATGACGACAAGCATTGTGAAATTGTCATATGTGTTCAATCAAGTCCTCTTTCAATTGTCTATGCTGCTGCCTATTTCAAAGTTGGGCATTTCTTTGGAGAAATTGATGGTATGGTGCAAAATCTTCCTCTCCCAGCTAAGGTTGTGATAAGCCATTTTCGACATCATCATACTCTAAGCCTTGAGCAAATTTTCTTGCATAATTGTCTCTTTTATCCTCAACAATCATATTATGCAATATAATACAAGCTCTCATTATGTTGGTGGTACACGAACGTGATCTCACACACTTTCTTCACAATTCCGCGTAGCTGACCAGCAAGTGCACTGGGTCGTCCAAGTAATACCTTACGTGAGTAAAGGTTGATCCCACGGAGATTGTCGGCTTGATGCAAGCTATGGTCATCTTGTAAATCTCAGTCAGGCAAATTCAAATAGTTATGGGGTTTTGATAATTAAAAGACAGATAAAACATAAAATAGGATAGAGATACTTATATATTTCATTAGTAGGAATTTCAGATAAACGTATGGAGATGCTTTGTTCCTTTTGAATACCTGTTTTCCTATTGCTTTCATCCAGTCATGCGTACTCCTTTTCATGGCAAGCTGTATGTTGGGGGATCACCATTGTCAATGGCTACTGTCTGTTCTCTCAGGGAAAATAGTCCGGTTACGGGTTACGTAGGGCTAATCATCTGTCGGTTCTCACTTGTGTTGGAATAAGATCCAATGATCCTTTTGCGCACTGTCACTGCGCCCAGCACTCGTGAGTTTGAAGCTTGTCACAGTCATCCCATCCCAGATCCTACTCGGAATACCACAGACAAGGTTTAGACTTTTCGGATACCAAAAATGCTGCCAATTGATTCTAGCTTATACCACGAAGACTCTGATCTCATGGAATGGAAGGCTCTGTTGTTAGGAGAGGCAACCATCCGTCGTGGACCAGGAGGCCAAGAGATATACATTCAAGCTTGTTTTCAGGTAGAACGGAAGTGGTTGTCAGGCACGCGTTTATAAGTGAGAATGGTGATGAGTGTCACTTGATCATCACATTCATCATGTTGAAGTGAAAATGAATATCTTAGAACAAGAATAAGCTTGAATTGAATAGAAAACAGTAGCAATTGCATTAATTCATGAGGAACAGCAGAGCTCCACACTTTAATCTATGAGGTGTAGAAACTCCACCGTTGAAAATACATAAGTGATGAAGGTCCAGGCATGGCTGAATGGCCAGCCCCTTAAACATGATCAAAAGATCAACAGTGATACAAAGATAGTCTCAAAAATGATCTAAAGATCTCCCCTCTATTCAAATACAATAGTAAAAGGTCTTATTTATAATGAACTAGTAACCTAGGGTTTATAGCAATAAGTAAACGATGCAGAAATCCATCTCCAGGGCTCACTTGGTGTGTGCTTGGGTTGAGTATTGAAGCTTTCACGTGTATAGGTTTTTCTTGGAGTTAAATGCCAGCTCTGGTGCCAGTTTGGGCGTTTAACTCTAGCTTTTATGCCAGTTCTGGCGTTTAACGGCAGAAAAGGGTAGAAAGTTGGCGTTAAAACGCCAATTTGCATTATAAAAACTCAGGCAAAGTATAGACTATTATATATCTCTGGAAAGCCCAAGATGTCTACTTTCTAACGCAATTGAGAGCGCACCAATTGGGCTTCTGTAGCTCCAAAAAATCTATTTCGAGTGCAGGGAGGTCAGAATCCAACAACATCTGCAGTCCTTTTTTAGCCTCTGAATAAGATTTTTGCTCAGGTCCCTCAATTTCAGCCAGAAAATACCTAAAATCACATAAAAACACACAAACTCATAGTAAAGTTCAGAAATGTGATTTTTGCATAAAAACTAATAATTATATACTAAAACTAACTAAATCATGCTAAAAACTACCTAAAAACAATACCAAAAAACGTATAAATTATCCACTTATCAGTTGGCAAGCTTCTTCTTTTCCCCAAAGCGAGCTGGACCACGTATAATTACAAAGCATTCTTGCAACTCTCTGAATGCTTGCTCCACATCTTTTCTTTACCCTTCTTAGTATTGTGCAAATAACTTGCGTTTCTCCCCTTGTGTCTTTGAGATTGATTTGACAAATATGGCCCATTCAGGATAAATACCATCTACTAGATAGTATCCCATAGTATAATTGTTACCATTAATAGTATAATTTACCTTCGGAGCACGGTCATTTAGAATATCATCGAACACTGGAGAACGATCTAACACGTTGATATCGTTATTTGAACCAGAAACTCCAAAGAACGCATGCCATATCCAAAGGTCGAAAGATGCTACAACCTCAAGTACTATGGTTGCAACCCCACGATAACCACTCATGTACATACCTTTCTATGCATTTGGACAATTTTTCCATTGCCAATGCATGCAGTCAATGCTTCCCAATATGCCAGGAAAGCCACGACCCTCTGCCATTTGTAGCATGCGTCGTACATCATTTGGATTTGGTTTTCGCATGTTTTCATCCTCAAATGGAACACCCTAATATTCAAATCCTTATGCTTGAGTCATAAGTCAATGATAATAAGGTGGTATGACTCTCAAGGTGGATTTTCAATACATAGTTTATAAGTACATATTTTAAAGGTGTTTTAGTCGAGAAGGCTGAAAAGAGTAAAAATAAAATCGCGAAGGTCATAACACTCACGTATCGACAACTAAAAGATAAAGCGTGAAGTCAAAAATGATACACTAATAAAGGCATTAAAGAGAATAAGAAAAGGACAATATATAGATATATAACATAAGTAAATAGCCACTAGTCGTGACCCGCGAAGTTTAGGCCGGCTAGGATACAGTATAAAAGTAGTTGACAACAATATCTCCTAATCTCTCCCAAAAGAAGCATAAGAGCCTGATGAGCGGATAATTTATACGCTTTTTGGCATCGTTTTTAGTATATTTTTAGTATGTTTTAGTTAATTTTTATTATATTTTTATTAGTTTTTATTTAAAATTCACTTTTCTGGACTTTACTATGAGTTTGTGTGTTTTTCTGTGATTTCAGGTATTTTCTGGCTGAAATTGAGGGACCTGAGCAAAAATCTAATTCAGAGGCTGAAAAGGACTGCAGATGCTGTTGGATTCTGACCTCCCTGCACTCGAAGTAGATTTTCTGGAGCTACAAAAGCCCAATTGGCGCGCTCTCAATTGCGTTGGAAATTAGACATCCTGGGCTTTCCAGAAATATATAATAGTTCATACTTTGCCTGAGATTTGATGTCCCAAACAGGTATTCCAAATCAGCTCAAGACTGCCCGGCGTTTAACGCCGGAACTGGCACAAAAGTGGGAGTTAAACGCCCAAACTGGCACAAAAGCTGGCGTTTAACTCCAAGAAAAGTCTCTACACATAGAAGCTTCAATGCTCAGCCCAAGCACACACCAGTGGGCCCGGAAGTAGATTTTTATGTAATTTACTCATTTTTGTAAACCCTAAGCTACTAGTTCTCTATAAATAGGACCTTTCGCTATTGTATTTTCATCTTTGGATCAATTTAGATCTTAGGATCATCTTTGGACGTCTAGTTCTTAGATCATGGGGGCTGGCCTCACGGCCATGCCTAGACCTTGTTCTTATGTATTTTCAACGGTGGAGTTTCAACACACCATAGATTAAGGTGTGGAGCTCTGCTGTACCTCGAGTATTAATGCAATTACTATTGTTCTTCTATTCAATTCAGCTTATTCTTATTCTAAGATATCACTTGTTCCTCAACTTGATGAATGTGATGATCTGTGACACTCATCATCATTCTCACCTATGAACGTGTGCCTGACAACCACCTCCGTTCTACCTTAGATTGAGTGGATATCTCTTGGGTTCCTTAATCAGAATCTTCGTGGTATAAGCTAGAATTGATGGCGGCATTCTTGAGAATCCGGAAGGTTTAAACCTTGTCTGTGGTATTCTGAGTAGGATTCAAGGATTGAATGACTGTGACAAGCTTCAAACTCGCGATTGTGGGGCGTTAGTGACAGACGCAAAAGAATCACTGGATTCTATTCCGACATGATCAAGAACCGACAGATGAATAGCCGTGCTGTGACAGAGCGCGTTGAACATTTTCACTGAGAGGACGGGACTATAGCCATTGACAACAGTGATGCCCAACATACAGCTTGCCATGGAAAGGAGTAAGAAGGATTGGATGAAGACAGTAGGAAAGCAGAGAGACGGAAGGGACAAAAGATCTCCATACGCTTATATGAAATTCTCACCAATGAATTACATAAGTATCTCTATCTTTACTTCATATTTTATTATTCCTCCATAACCTTTTGAATCCGCCTGACTGAGATTTACAAGATGACCATAGCTTGCTTCATACCAACAATCTCCGTGGGATCGACCCTTACTCACGTAAGGTTTATTACTTGGACGACCTAGTGCACTTGCTGGTGAGTTGTGCGAAGTTGTGATAAAGAGTTGAGCAATTGAGCATACCATGTTGATGGCGCCATTGATGATCACAATTTCGTGCACCAAGTTTTTGGCGCCGTTGCCGGGGATTGTTTGAGTTTGGACAACTGACGGTTCATCTTGTTGCTTAGATTAGGTATTTTTCTTCAGAATTTTTAAGAATGAATTCTAGAGTTTCAAGATGATGTTTTTATCATCACCAAAGCTGATTGATTCTCATCAATTTAGCTCTTGAATGTAATGTCTTGCTGAAGCTTGGCTAGCCATGTCTAATCTTTTTAGACTAAAGCTTTAGACTAACATTGCATGATTCCTGGAATTCTCATTAAGAATTTTGATATCCTTATTTTCTTTTCCACTCAATTTTCGAAAAAGCATAAAAAAATGTATAAAATCATAAAATCAAAAATATTTTATTTTTCTTGCTTGAGTCTAGTGTCTAATTTTAAGTTTGGTGTCAATTGCATGTCTTTATTCTTCTAATTTTCGAAAATTACATGCATTATGTTCTCCATTGATCTTCAAGTTGTTCTTGATGATTTCCTTACTCTGATCTTTAAATTCTCTTGTCTTGAGTGTTTTGTTATTTATCATATGCATTCTTAATTTATTAGTGTCAATAGTATACAAACTTCTAAGTTTGGTGTCTTGCATGCATTGTTTATTTGATTTTAGTTGCATTTTGATTATTCCTCATCATTAAAAATCCAAATTTTTTTTAATTTGTGTCTTTTCAAGTCAATAATACAGAGAAATGAAGATTCAGAACATGCAGCAAAGGAGTTACACAGAAAAAGCTGGGCGTTCAAAACGCCCAGTGAAAAAGGAAAACTGGCGTTTAAACGCCAGCCAGGGTACCTGGCTGGGCGTTTAACGCCCAAAAGGGTAGCATTTTGGGCGTTAAACGCCCAGAATGGTATCCATTCTGGGCGTTTAACGCCAGGATGGCACAAGAGGGAAGATTTTGTTTTTAATTCAAATTTTTTTTCAAGTTTTCATAATTTTTCAAAATCAAATCTTCTTCAAATCATATCTTTTCAATCATATATTTTCAAAATCAATTTCTTTCCATTTTTCAAAAGTACTTGCTAACAATTAATGATTTGATTCAACATTTCAAGTATGTTGCCTTTTCTATTGAGAAAGGTTTAATGTCTGAATCATATCTTTTAAATTTATTGTTAGCCAAGTCATTAATTTTAAAAATCAAATCTTTTGTAAATTGTTTTTCAATCATATCTTTTTAAAACTATATCTTTTCAATCATATCTTTTTAATCACATCTTTTTCAAAATAGTTTTTAATCATATCTTTTTGATTTCTAATTTCAAAATCTTTTTCAAAATCACTTTATTTCTTTCTCAATCTTTGTTTTCGAAAATCATCAATCAAATTTTCAAAATTTCTTTTAATTATTTCAAAATCTTTTAATTAATTTTCGAAAATTCTTCCCCTCTTCTCACATGCTTCTATTTATGGACTAACACTCCTCCTCAATGCACAATTCAAACTCTATCCCTCTTGATAAGTTCGAATTCTTCTACCTCCTCTTTCTATTCTTCTTTTCCTCTGACACCTCAAGGAATCTCTATACTGTGACATAGAGAATTCCATATTTTCTTGTTCTCTTCTCTTTCATATGAGCAGGAACAAAGACAAAAGCATTCTTGTTGAGGCTGACCCTGAACCTGAAAGGACCTTGAAGCAAAAGCTAAGAGAAGCTAAAGCACTACTCTCTGTAGAGGACCTAACAGAAATCTTCAAACAAGAAGAAGACATGGCAGCCGAAAACAACAACAATGCCAACAATGCAAGGAAGGTGCTGGGTGACTTCACTGCACCTACTCCCGACTACTATGGGAGAAGCATCTCTATCCCTGCCATTGGAGCAAACAACTTTAAGCTTAAGCCTCAATTAGTTTCTCTAATGCAACAGAATTGCAAGTTTCATGGACTTCCATTGGAAGATCCTCATCAGTTTTTAGCTGAGTTCTTGCTAATCTGTGACACTGTCAAGACTAATGGGGTTGACCCTGACGTCTACACACTTATGCTATTCCCTTTTGCTGTAAGAAACAGAGCTAGGATATGGTTGGACTCACAACCTAAGAAAAGCCTGAACTCTTGGGAAAAGCTAGTCAATGCCTTCTTGGCAAAGTTCTTTCCACCTCAAAAATTGAGTAAGCTTAGAGTGGAAGTCCAAACCTTCAGGCAGAAGGAAGGTGAATCCCTCTATGAAGCTTGGGAAAGATACAAACAATTGATTTGAAAGTGTCCTTCTGACATGCTTTCTGAATGGAGCATCATAGGTATCTTCTATGATGGTCTGTCTGAACTGTCCAAGATGTCATTGGACAGCTCTGCAGGAGGATCTCTTCACCTGAAGAAGACACCTGCAGAAGCTCAAGAACTCATTGAAATGGTTGCAAATAACCAATTCATGTACACTTCTGAAAGGAATCCTGTGAACAATGGGACGAATCAGAAGAAAGGAGTTCTTGAGATTGATACTCTGAATGCCATATTGGCTCAGAACAAAATATTGACTCAGCAAGTCAATATGATTTCTCAAAGTCTGTCTGGAATGCAAGCTGCACCAGGCAGTACTAAGGACGCTTCATCTGAAGAAGAAGCTTATGATCCTGAGAACCCATCAATGGAAGAGGTGAATTACATGGGAGAACCCTATGGAAACACCTATAATCCTTAATGGAGAAATCATCCAAATCTATCATGGAAGGATCAACAGAGACCTCACATTGAGACCATAGAGATTCCGTTGGATTTATTTCTGCCATTCATGAGCTCTGATGAGTATTCTTCTTCTAAAGAGGATGAAGATGTCACTGAAGAGCAAGTTGCTAAGTATCTTGGAGCAATCATGAAGCTAAATGACAAGTTATTTGGTAATGAGACTTGGGAGGATGAACCCCCTTTGCTCACCAAAGAACTGGATGACTTGACTAGGCAGAGATTACCTCAAAAGAGACAGGACCCTGGGAAGTTCTCAATACCTTGTACAGTAGGCACCATGACCTTCAAGAAGGCTTTATGTGACCTAGGGTCAAGCATAAACCTTATGCCTCTCTCTGTAATGGAGAAGCTAAGGATCTTTAAGGTACAAGATGCAAGAATCTCACTAGAGATGGCAGACAATTCAAGAAAAACAAGCTTATGGACTGGTAGAGGATGTTCTGGTAAAGATTGAAGACCATTACATCCCTGCTGATTTCATAGTCCTAGAGACTGGGAAGCACATGGATGAATCCATCATCCTTGGCAGACCCTTCCTAGCCATAGCAAAGGCTGTGATTGATGTTGACAGAGGAGAATTGATCATTCAAGTGAATGAAGAATCCTTTGTGTTTAAGGCTCAAGGATATCCCTCTGTAACCATGGAGAGGAAGCATGAAGAGCTTCTCTCAAAACAGAGTCAAACAGAGCCCCCACAGTCAAACTCTAAGTTTGGTGTTGGGAGGCCACAACCAAATTCTAAGTTTGGTGTTGAACCCCCACATTCAAACTCTAAGTTTGGTGTTGGGAGGTTCCAACATTGCTCTGAGTATCTGTGAGGCTCTATGAGAGCCCACTGTCAAGCTACTGACATTAAAGAAGCGCTTGTTGGGAGGCAACCCAATGTTATATTTATCTATTTACCTTTTGTTATTTTATGTTTTCTGTAGGTTGATGATCATGTGAAGTCACAAAATCAATTGAAAAAGCAAAAATAGAATGAAAAATAGAAAGAAAAATTGCACACCCTGGAGGAGAATGATGATATTTTTGTGAAAAAAATGAATTTCGAAAACACAAATCCAACCGGAAAGTGTACCGGGTCGCTGATGAGCGGATAATTTGTATGCTTTTTGGCATTGTTTTTAGTATGTTTTTGGTATGATCTAGTTAGTTTTTAGTATATTTTTATTAGTTTTTAGTTAAAATTCACTTTTCTGGACTTTACTATGAGTTTGTGTGTTTTTCTGTGATTTCAGGTATTTTCTGGCTGAAATTGAGGGACCTGAGCAAAAATCTGATTCAGAGACCAAAAAGGACTGCAGATGCTGTTGGATTCTGACCTCCCTGTACTCGAAGTGGATTTTCTGGAGCTACAGAAGCCCAATTGGCGCGCTCTCAACTATCTTTTTGGCATCGAAGGGTTTGGTTAGCACAAAGAGGTAAAAGAAGAATTTAAGAGAAGGTCGGATATTTAGTTCCTGACAAAGAAGCTGGTATATTTTCAGAAAAGTCCACGAATTAGGGTGTAGTTGGGAAGCAGTGACGTTGCAAGCTCAAAGGACATTAATTTCAAAGTCGGAAAAGGGGATTTGAACATCTAGCTTAGTGAAAAAGCAATCATATGCATAAAAGAAAGGGCGTTCCGACCTATGAAGTAGGAAAAAACACACCCTCTTCCGGGATTAACAATAATAATTTCATAGTTTCTCTCATCCTCCTAGTTTACACACAGCCTATGATGTCTACAAAACTGTTCGGCAAACTCTCTATCAATTACGGAGATGGAAGTAAGGATAGTTATATTTACCCAAATTAGGTTAGATGAAATTTTGGTCGACATATTGTGAATTACAGCTCGAGACATATAAGCTATACATACAAATACACAACACAAAGGAAAATTGTCACAACAAGTCGGAAAGTCAAGTAATAGTCACAAGAAGTCGGGTCGTCATTAACACCAACAAATTAACCACATTATTACAAATCCTCATAAACATAGCAACTACCACTGAATTACCATATACAGAAATGTCGTCATTTTTCAACATGCAAAAACAACACTGTTTGGGGGGAATACAATTATAAATCTGTAGCAACAAATCTCAAAAAGCGATAGTTCCAACAGTATCAAAAACAAACAAGCAGTGACAGTTCTAAAAGAAATGCAAGTTTCCATTATCAACAACATTTTAAATCGCCATTCAAAGTATCATTCAAAACAAATGCAAACACTACCCAAAGCAATCGAAACAAAAAAAAACAAGGAAAGTAGGTAAAAACACCAACCTTGATGAAACGCGGAAGGAAAAGGGCATGCAAACAGCAGAAACATGAACGTTCCACTTCAAAGGAACCAACGAAGCCTTCTAAACCTCAAAGATAAGAAAATATTGAATGCAAGAATAAAGGAAGAAAAAGAACTATGAAAGGGTTTCAATCGAAAGAAACAGTAAAAGGCAAAGCGTCTTCAGAAACAGAAAAAGAAGGAAAAGGGAAGAGGTGAAGCTTTTGTAAGAGACAAGGGGAAAAAGGACATTTCTCACCCCTATTTTAAATAACCCGTTCGGATCCCCAGGAAACTACCGTTAACGTACTTCATGTCATTAAACTGGCACTATTTTAAAATTTTGAAACACGTCCAGTACCCAACCTCATGAAGGCGGCGTACCCGACAAAGAAAGCTAGAATCACAAATGCTTGAGTCTAACCTCATGAAAGTTCGGACTCAAACAGGGATACTGTTCATACCTTAGCCCAAAGCAAAGCCATGCCCATTAGGGATAAAGGCCCATCCAGGTTGACTTCTTCCACCTATCCGACCTCTTAAGAAGTCGGACGTGATAAGGAGGTCCAATTTTACGTATCTAAATAAGTAACTAACTCCCCAAATCTCTCCTACTATCTCTACTCATTTAGAAGGTAGATCTTAACAAACTACCAAGATAAAGAAAACGGTTATCCAACCAACAAAAATGGAACTACTCCAAAAGGTGGTTATCTATTCTACTATAAATACACTGACACCTCTCAGGTATATTGATGAGCGGATAATTTATACGCTTTTTGGCATTGTTTTTAGGTAGTTTTTAGTAAGTTTAAGCTACTTTCAGGGATGTTTTCATTAGTTTTTATGTTAAATTCACATTTCTTGACTTTACTATAAGTTTGTGTGTTTTTCTGTGATTTCAGGTAATTTCTGGCTGAAATTGAGGGACTTGAGCAAAACTCTGATAGGAGGCTGACAAAGGACTGCTGATGCTGTTGGAATCTAACCTCCCTGCACTCAAAATGGATTTTCTGGAGCTACAGAACTCCAAATGGCGCGGTCTTAACGGCATTGGAAAGTAGACATCCAGAGCTTTCCAGAAATATATAATAGTTCATACTTTATTCAAGAAATGGACGACGTAAAGTGGCGCTCAATGCCAAGTACATGCTGCTGTCTGGAGTTAAACGCCAGAAACACGTCACAACCCGGAGTTGAACGCCAGAAACACGCTATAACTCGGCGTTCAACTCCACTAAAAGCCTCAGCTTGTGGATAGATCAAGCTCAGCCCAAACATACACCAAGTGGGCCCCGGAAGTGAATTTATGCATCAATTACCTACCTATGTAAATCCTAGTAGCTAGTTTAGTATAAATAAGACTTTTTACTAGTGTATTAGTCATCTTTTGGCCATTCGATCTTTTGATCATTGAGGGGGCTGGCCTCTCGGCCATGCCTGAACCTTTCACTTATGTATTTTCAACGGTGGAGTTTCTACACACCATAGATTAAGGGTGTGGAGCTCTGCTGTACCTCAAGTTTCAATACAATTACTATTATTTTCTACTCAAGTCTCTTTTATTCTTATTCCAAGATATACGTTGCACTTCAACTTGATGAATGTGATGATCCGTGACACTCATCATCATTCTCACCTATGAACGCACGTGACTGACAACCACTTCCGTTCTACCTTAGGCCGGGCGCATATCTCTTAGATTCCCCAACAGAATCTTCGTGGTATAAGCTAGATAGATGGCAGCATTCATGGGAATCCGGAAAGTCTAACCTTGTCTGTGGTATTCTGAGTAGGATTCCAGGAATCTGGAAAGTCTAACCTTGTCTATGGTATTCCGAGTAAGATTCCGGTATTGAATGACTGTGACGAGCTTTAAGCTCCTGAAGGCTGGGCATTAGTGACAGACGAAAAAGAATCAATGGATTCTATTCCAACCTGATTGAGAACCGACAGATGATTAGCCGTGCTGTGACAGAGCATAGGACCATTTTCACTGAGAGGATGGGATGTAGCCATTGACAACGGTGATGCCCTACATACAGCTTGCCATGGAAGGGAGTAAGAAGGATTGGATGAATGTAATAAGAAAGTAGAAATTCGAGAGGAGCACAGCATCTCCATACGCCTATCTGAAATTCCCACCATTAATTTACATAAGTATTTCTATCTTAGTTTATTTATCTTTATTTTCTATTTATTCCATTAATCAAATTTAAACCAATAATCCAATTATACTTGAATCCGCCTGACTGAGATTTACAAGGTGACCATAGCTTGCTTCATACCAACAATCTCTGTGGGATCGACCCTTACTCACATAAGGTATTACTTGGACGACCCAATACACTTGCTGGTTAAGATGAACGGAGTTGTGTCCACACATAATCAATAGCCATTAAATAAATCTCATGCAAATACAAAGAGGGTCACAATTTCGTCCACCAAGTTTTTGGCGCCATTGCCGGGGATTGTTGTGTTTGAACAACTGACGGTTCATCTTGTTGCTCAGATTAGGTAATTTTCTTTTCAAAAAGTTTTCAAAAAAATCTTTCAATTTTTTTAATTTATTTTTCGTTTTTCTAATAATGTTTTTCAAAAAAATTAATAAAAATACAAAAAAATTCATAAAATCATAAAAACCAAAAATATTTTGTGTTCTTGTTTGAGCCTTGAGTCAATTTTTAAGTTTGGTGTCAATTGCATGCTTTAAAAATTTTTCTTGTATTTTTTTTCGAAAAATTCATGCATTCATAGTGTTCTTCATGATCTTCAAGTTATTCTTGGTAAGTCCTCTTGTTTGATCTTGATGTTTTCTTGTTTGGTGTATTTTCTTGTTTTTCATATGCATTTTTTGTTTGTTAGAGTCCATGCATTAAAGATTTCTAAGTTTGGTGTCTTCCATGTTTTCTTTGCATCAAATTTTTTTTCAAAAATATGTTCTTGATGTTCATCATGATCTTCAAAGTGTTCTTGGTGTTCATCTTGACATTCATAGTGTTCTTGCATGCATTAAGTGTTTTGATCCAAAATTTTCATGTTTTGGGTCATGTTTGTGTTTTTCTCTCTCATAATTAAAAATTCAAAAAATAAAAAAATATCTTTTCCTTATTTTTCTCATAATTTTCGAAAATTTGAGTTGACTTAGTCAAAAATTTTTAAAATTAGTTATTTTTTACAAGTCAAGTCAAATTTTCAAAATTTAAAAATCTTATCTTTTCAAAATCTTTTTCAAAAATCATATCTTCTCCAATCTTTCCTCTTTTTCGAAAATTTCAAAAATCTTTTTCAAAATATTTTCAAAATCTTTTTCTTATCTTTATATCAAATTTTTGAAAATTAGCTAACAATTAATGTGATTGATTCAAAAATTTGAAGTTTGTTACTTTCTTGTTAAGAAAGGATCAATCTTTAAATTCTAGAATCATATCTTGTAGTTACTTGTTAGTTAAGTAATTAATTTTAATTTTAAAAATTAAATCTTTTTCAAACATATCTTTTTATCATATCTTCTTATCTTATCTCTTTATCATATCTTTTTCAAAATTTTATCTTTTTCAAAAAATTTGATTTTAAAATATCTTATCTAACTTCTTATCTTCTTATCTTTTCAAATTTGATTTTAATATCTTTTTCAACTAACTAATTAACTTTTTGTTTGTTTCTTATCTTTTTCAAAACCAACTAACTACTTCTCCCTCCCTAATTTCGAAAATATCTCATCTCTTTTTCAAAAATTCTTTTTTGTTTTAAGTTTTAATTTTAATCTTATCTTATCTCTAATTTTCGAAAATTACTAACACCTTTTTAAAATTATTTTCGAATTCTCCCTCTCTTTTCTTATTCTATTTAATTAATTATTTACTAACACTTCTCTTCACCTCTCTTCATCCAGATATCCGAACCCATTCTTCTTCACTCTCCTCCCCTTTTTTTCTTCTACTAACATAAAGGAATCTCTATACTGTGACATAGAGGATTCCTCTTCTTTTCTTGTTTTCTTCTCTTTCATATGAGCAGAAACAAGGAAAAAGGCACTCTTGTTGAAATTGATCCTGAACCTGAAAGGACTCTGAAGAGGAAACTAAGAGAAGACAAAAGCTTCCACCTCTGAGTCATGGGAGATGGAGTGATTCATCTCAAGGGTCCATAGCTCAGTAGAAGAGCATTTGACTGCACATCAAGAGAGCATGAGAAATTCCCTCTTCAAGAAATCCCTGAGATACCTCAGGGAATACATGTTCCTCCACATAATTATTGGAAGCAACTAAGGATAGGAACAACAAAATCACTATGGATCATGCAACAGAAGCAAGGAAGAGACATAAAGGAGCTCAAAAAGCACTATTGGACCTTCAAGAAGGCGTCACCTTCACTCAGGTGGACTCATTCCTTGTTCTTATTTTCTCTGCTTTTTCGGTTTTTATGCTTCATGTCTATCTATGTTTTGTGTCTCTACTTCATGACCATTAGTATGTAGTAACTATGTCTTAAAGCTATGAATAAATTCTATAAATCCTTCACCTCTCTTAAATAAAAAAATATTTTTAAATCAAAAGAACAAGAAGTACATGAATTTCGAATTTATCCTTGAATTTAATTTAATTATATTGATGTGGTGACAATACTTTTTGTTTTCTGAATGAATGCTTGAACAGTGCATAATTTTGATCTTGTTGTTTATGAATGTTAAAATTGTTGGCTCTTGAAAGAATGATGAACAAAGAGAATGTTATTGACAATCTGAAAAATCATGAAAATTGATTCTTGAAGCAAGAAAAAGCAGTGAAAAAGCAAAAGCTTGCAAATAAAAAATTGCAAAAAAAATAGAAAGAAAAAGAAAAAAGCAAGCAGAAAAAGCCAATAGCCCTTAAAACCAAAAGGCAAGGGTAAAAAGGATCCAAGGCTTTGAGCATCAATGGATAGGAGGGCCCAAGAAAATAAAATCCAGGCCTAAGCGGCTAAATCAAGCTGTCCCTAACCATGTGCTTGTGTCATGAAGGTCCAAGTGAAAAGCTTGAGACTGAGTGGTTAAAGTCGTGATCCAAAGCAAAAAGAGTGTGCTTAAGAGCTCTGGACACCTCTAACTGGGGACTCTAGCAAAGCTGAGTCACAATCTGAAAAGGTTCACCCAGTCATGTGTCTGTGGCATTTATGTATCTGGTGGTAATACTGGAAAACAAAGTGCTTAGGGCCCCGGCCAAGACTCATAAAAGTAGCTGTGTTCAAGAATCAACATACTTAACTAGGAGAATCAATAACACTATCCGAAATTCTAAGTTCCTAGAGAAGCCAATCATTCTAAACTTCAAAGGAAAAAGTGAGATGCCAAAACTGTTCAGAAGCAAAAAGCTACAAGTCCCACTCATCTAATTAGAATTAATATTCATTGATATTCTGAAATTTATAGTATATTCTCTTCTTTTTATCCTAATTGATTTTCAGTTGCTTGGGGACAAGCAACAATTTAAGTTTGGTGTTGTGATGAGCGGATAATTTATACGCTTTTTGGCATTGTTTTTAGGTAGTTTTTAGTAAGTTTAAGCTACTTTCAGGGATGTTTTCATTAGTTTTTATGTTAAATTCACATTTCTTGACTTTACTATGAGTTTGTGTGTTTTTCTGTGATTTCAGGTAATTTCTGGCTGAAATTGAGGGACTTGAGCAAAACTCTGATAGGAGGCTGACAAAGGACTGCTGATGCTGTTGGAATCTAACCTCCCTGCACTCAAAATGGATTTTCTGGAGCTACAGAACTCCAAATGGCGCGGTCTTAACGGCATTGGAAAGTAGACATCCAGAGCTTTCCAGAAATATATAATAGTTCATACTTTATTCAAGAAATGGACGACGTAAAGTGGCGCTCAATGCCAAGTACATGCTGCTGTCTGGAGTTAAACGCCAGAAACACGTCACAACCCGGAGTTGAACGCCAGAAACACGCTATAACTCGGCGTTCAACTCCACTAAAAGCCTCAGCTTGTGGATAGATCAAGCTCAGCCCAAACATACACCAAGTGGGCCCCGGAAGTGAATTTATGCATCAATTACCTACCTATGTAAATCCTAGTAGCTAGTTTAGTATAAATAAGACTTTTTACTAGTGTATTAGTCATCTTTTGGCCATTCGATCTTTTGATCATTGAGGGGGCTGGCCTCTCGGCCATGCCTGAACCTTTCACTTATGTATTTTCAACGGTGGAGTTTCTACACACCATAGATTAAGGGTGTGGAGCTCTGCTGTACCTCAAGTTTCAATACAATTACTATTATTTTCTACTCAAGTCTCTTTTATTCTTATTCCAAGATATACGTTGCACTTCAACTTGATGAATGTGATGATCCGTGACACTCATCATCATTCTCACCTATGAACGCACGTGACTGACAACCACTTCCGTTCTACCTTAGGCCGGGCGCATATCTCTTAGATTCCCCAACAGAATCTTCGTGGTATAAGCTAGATAGATGGCAGCATTCATGGGAATCCGGAAAGTCTAACCTTGTCTGTGGTATTCTGAGTAGGATTCCAGGAATCTGGAAAGTCTAACCTTGTCTATGGTATTCCGAGTAAGATTCCGGTATTGAATGACTGTGACGAGCTTTAAGCTCCTGAAGGCTGGGCATTAGTGACAGACGAAAAAGAATCAATGGATTCTATTCCAACCTGATTGAGAACCGACAGATGATTAGCCGTGCTGTGACAGAGCATAGGACCATTTTCACTGAGAGGATGGGATGTAGCCATTGACAACGGTGATGCCCTACATACAGCTTGCCATGGAAGGGAGTAAGAAGGATTGGATGAATGTAATAAGAAAGTAGAAATTCGAGAGGAGCACAGCATCTCCATACGCCTATCTGAAATTCCCACCATTAATTTACATAAGTATTTCTATCTTAGTTTATTTATCTTTATTTTCTATTTATTCCATTAATCAAATTTAAACCAATAATCCAATTATACTTGAATCCGCCTGACTGAGATTTACAAGGTGACCATAGCTTGCTTCATACCAACAATCTCTGTGGGATCGACCCTTACTCACATAAGGTATTACTTGGACGACCCAATACACTTGCTGGTTAAGATGAACGGAGTTGTGTCCACACATAATCAATAGCCATTAAATAAATCTCATGCAAATACAAAGAGGGTCACAATTTCGTCCACCAAGTTTTTGGCGCCATTGCCGGGGATTGTTGTGTTTGAACAACTGACGGTTCATCTTGTTGCTCAGATTAGGTAATTTTCTTTTCAAAAAGTTTTCAAAAAAATCTTTCAATTTTTTTAATTTATTTTTCGTTTTTCTAATAATGTTTTTCAAAAAAATTAATAAAAATACAAAAAAATTCATAAAATCATAAAAACCAAAAATATTTTGTGTTCTTGTTTGAGCCTTGAGTCAATTTTTAAGTTTGGTGTCAATTGCATGCTTTAAAAATTTTTCTTGTATTTTTTTTCGAAAAATTCATGCATTCATAGTGTTCTTCATGATCTTCAAGTTATTCTTGGTAAGTCCTCTTGTTTGATCTTGATGTTTTCTTGTTTGGTGTATTTTCTTGTTTTTCATATGCATTTTTTGTTTGTTAGAGTCCATGCATTAAAGATTTCTAAGTTTGGTGTCTTCCATGTTTTCTTTGCATCAAAATTTTTTTCAAAAATATGTTCTTGATGTTCATCATGATCTTCAAAGTGTTCTTGGTGTTCATCTTGACATTCATAGTGTTCTTGCATGCATTAAGTGTTTTGATCCAAAATTTTCATGTTTTGGGTCATGTTTGTGTTTTTCTCTCTCATAATTAAAAATTCAAAAAATAAAAAAATATCTTTTCCTTATTTTTCTCATAATTTTCGAAAATTTGAGTTGACTTAGTCAAAAATTTTTAAAATTAGTTATTTTTTACAAGTCAAGTCAAATTTTCAAAATTTAAAAATCTTATCTTTTCAAAATCTTTTTCAAAAATCATATCTTCTCCAATCTTTCCTCTTTTTCGAAAATTTCAAAAATCTTTTTCAAAATATTTTCAAAATCTTTTTCTTATCTTTATATCAAATTTTTGAAAATTAGCTAACAATTAATGTGATTGATTCAAAAATTTGAAGTTTGTTACTTTCTTGTTAAGAAAGGATCAATCTTTAAATTCTAGAATCATATCTTGTAGTTACTTGTTAGTTAAGTAATTAATTTTAATTTTAAAAATTAAATCTTTTTCAAACATATCTTTTTATCATATCTTCTTATCTTATCTCTTTATCATATCTTTTTCAAAATTTTATCTTTTTCAAAAAATTTGATTTTAAAATATCTTATCTAACTTCTTATCTTCTTATCTTTTCAAATTTGATTTTAATATCTTTTTCAACTAACTAATTAACTTTTTGTTTGTTTCTTATCTTTTTCAAAACCAACTAACTACTTCTCCCTCCCTAATTTCGAAAATATCTCATCTCTTTTTCAAAAATTCCTTTTTGTTTTAAGTTTTAATTTTAATCTTATCTTATCTCTAATTTTCGAAAATTACTAACACCTTTTTAAAATTATTTTCGAATTCTCCCTCTCTTTTCTTATTCTATTTAATTAATTATTTACTAACACTTCTCTTCACCTCTCTTCATCCAGATATCCGAACCCATTCTTCTTCACTCTCCTCCCCTTTTTTTCTTCTACTAACATAAAGGAATCTCTATACTGTGACATAGAGGATTCCTCTTCTTTTCTTGTTTTCTTCTCTTTCATATGAGCAGAAACAAGGAAAAAGGCACTCTTGTTGAAATTGATCCTGAACCTGAAAGGACTCTGAAGAGGAAACTAAGAGAAGACAAAAGCTTCCACCTCTGAGTCATGGGAGATGGAGTGATTCATCTCAAGGGTCCATAGCTCAGTAGAAGAGCATTTGACTGCACATCAAGAGAGCATGAGAAATTCCCTCTTCAAGAAATCCCTGAGATACCTCAGGGAATACATGTTCCTCCACATAATTATTGGAAGCAACTAAGGATAGGAACAACAAAATCACTATGGATCATGCAACAGAAGCAAGGAAGAGACATAAAGGAGCTCAAAAAGCACTATTGGACCTTCAAGAAGGCGTCACCTTCACTCAGGTGGACTCATTCCTTGTTCTTATTTTCTCTGCTTTTTCGGTTTTTATGCTTCATGTCTATCTATGTTTTGTGTCTCTACTTCATGACCATTAGTATGTAGTAACTATGTCTTAAAGCTATGAATAAATTCTATAAATCCTTCACCTCTCTTAAATAAAAAAATATTTTTAAATCAAAAGAACAAGAAGTACATGAATTTCGAATTTATCCTTGAATTTAATTTAATTATATTGATGTGGTGACAATACTTTTTGTTTTCTGAATGAATGCTTGAACAGTGCATAATTTTGATCTTGTTGTTTATGAATGTTAAAATTGTTGGCTCTTGAAAGAATGATGAACAAAGAGAATGTTATTGACAATCTGAAAAATCATGAAAATTGATTCTTGAAGCAAGAAAAAGCAGTGAAAAAGCAAAAGCTTGCAAATAAAAAATTGCAAAAAAAATAGAAAGAAAAAGAAAAAAGCAAGCAGAAAAAGCCAATAGCCCTTAAAACCAAAAGGCAAGGGTAAAAAGGATCCAAGGCTTTGAGCATCAATGGATAGGAGGGCCCAAGAAAATAAAATCCAGGCCTAAGCGGCTAAATCAAGCTGTCCCTAACCATGTGCTTGTGTCATGAAGGTCCAAGTGAAAAGCTTGAGACTGAGTGGTTAAAGTCGTGATCCAAAGCAAAAAGAGTGTGCTTAAGAGCTCTGGACACCTCTAACTGGGGACTCTAGCAAAGCTGAGTCACAATCTGAAAAGGTTCACCCAGTCATGTGTCTGTGGCATTTATGTATCTGGTGGTAATACTGGAAAACAAAGTGCTTAGGGCCCCGGCCAAGACTCATAAAAGTAGCTGTGTTCAAGAATCAACATACTTAACTAGGAGAATCAATAACACTATCCGAAATTCTAAGTTCCTAGAGAAGCCAATCATTCTAAACTTCAAAGGAAAAAGTGAGATGCCAAAACTGTTCAGAAGCAAAAAGCTACAAGTCCCACTCATCTAATTAGAATTAATATTCATTGATATTCTGAAATTTATAGTATATTCTCTTCTTTTTATCCTAATTGATTTTCAGTTGCTTGGGGACAAGCAACAATTTAAGTTTGGTGTTGTGATGAGCGGATAATTTATACGCTTTTTGGCATTGTTTTTAGGTAGTTTTTAGTAAGTTTAAGCTACTTTCAGGGATGTTTTCATTAGTTTTTATGTTAAATTCACATTTCTTGACTTTACTATGAGTTTGTGTGTTTTTCTGTGATTTCAGGTAATTTCTGGCTGAAATTGAGGGACTTGAGCAAAACTCTGATAGGAGGCTGACAAAGGACTGCTAATGCTGTTGGAATCTGACCTCCCTGCACTAAAAATGGATTTTCTGGAGCTACAGAACTCCAAATGGCGCGCTCTCAACGGCGTTGAAAATTAGACATCCAGAGCTTTCCAGCAATATATAGTAGTCCATACTTTATTCGAGAATTGACGACATAAAGTTGCGCTCAATGCCAAGTACATGCTGCTGTCTGGAGTTAAACGCCAGAAACACGTCACAACCCGGAGTTGAACGCCAGAAACACGCTATAACTCGGCGTTCAACTCCACTAAAAGCCTCAGCTCGTGGATAGATCAAGCTCAGCCCAAACATACACCAAGTGGGCCCCGGAAGTGAATTTATGCATCAATTACTTACCTATGTAAACCCTAGTAGCTAGTTTAGTATAAATAAGACTTTTTACTAGTGTATTAGTCATCTTTTGGCCATTCGGTCTTTTGATCATTCAGGGGGCTGGCCTCTCGGCCATGCCTGAACCTTTCACTTATGTATTTTCAACGGTGGAGTTTCTACACACCATAGATTAAGGGTGTGGAGCTCTGCTGTACCTCAAGTTTCAATACAATTACTATTATTTTCTACTCAAGTCTCTTTTATTCTTATTCCAAGATATATGTTGCACTTCAACTTGATGAATGTGATGATCCGTGACACTCATCATCATTCTCACCTATGAACGAACGTGACTGACAACCACTTCCGTTCTACCTTAGGCCGGGCGCATATTTCTTAGATTCCCCAACAGAATCTTCGTGGTATAAGCTAGATAGATGGCAGCATTCATGGGAATCCGAAAAGTCTAACCTTGCCTGTGGTATTCCGAGTAGGATTCCGGGAATCTGGAAAATCTAACCTTGTCTGTGGTATTCCGAGTAAGATTCCGGTATTGAATGACTGTGACGAGCTTCAAACTCCTGAAGGCTGGGCGTTAGTGACAGACGCAAAAGAATCAAGGGATTCTATTCCAACCTGATTGAGAATCGACAGATGATTAGCCGTGCTGTGACAGAGCATAGGACCATTTTCACTAAGAGGATGGGATGTAGCCATTGACAACGGTGAGCCCTACATACAGCTTGCCATGGAAGGGAGTAAGAAGGATTGGATGAATGTAATAAGAAAGTAGAAATTCGAGAGGAGCACAGCATCTCCATACGCCTATCTGAAATTCCCACCATTAATTTATATAAGTATTTCTATCTTAGTTTATTTATCTTTATTTTCTATTTATTCCATTAATCAAATTTAAACCAATAATCCAATTATACTTGAATCCGCCTGACTGAGATTTACAAGGTGACCATAACTTGCTTCATACCAACAATCTCTGTGGGATCGACCCTTACTCACGTAAGGTATTACTTGGACGACCCAGTACACTTGCTGGTTAAGATGAACGGAGTTGTGTCCACACATAATCAATAGCCATTAAATAAATCTCATGCAAATACAAAGAGGGTCACAATTTCGTCCACCATATATAAAAGCTCCTATTGACTAAAAACATGTTTAAATCCCTTACTAACTTAAGTATCAGAGTCTTTTGTAGGTATCACCTGCCACCTTCTCACGAAGAACTCAGATGGCGACACCTTAACACTAGTACAAGTCAGATGCTACCTTAAAAAAAGTCTGAACCTCATGTTTTGGCTCAAATCTTTATTTCAAGTAATCCTTAGAACAAAAGCTATGAATGTGGATAAAAGAAAACTATTAGCTGATTTAACGAATAATGAGTTAATTAAAAAATATATAAAGGATATTGAAAAATAAAATTAGTTTCATTTTTATTCAAATATATATAAATTTAAAATGTTATCATTTAATTTGCATTTTCTATAAAAACAATTTTAATCGTTATATTGTTAAGACTACCCTTAATTATTCCTTTTGTAGAAAAAAACGAGTTTGATTTAAGCTTAACATTCTAAAAAGAAAATCGTATTTGTAACAAGATGAAAATTGAAAATAAGACATTCTTACAACCGGATAAGGAATGATTTTTCTTACTCATCAGTAATGAGTACCAGCAGCACTGGAGCAGGGGGAACGTTGAAACTTGAAAGTAGAAGACAAGTGTGGTATTTGAGGCGGTTCTGTCAGTAACCGTTGACCGTCAACTTTCGTCGTTATCCTTTCACGCGTTATCTGATTATTTCACATCCTAATTGCAATTTGCTAGGTATGTTTTTCTTTTTTTCAAATCATTTTTTTATAGTTAAGTTATCCACACACTAAATTAATTATTATATTATTTAATTATATAAAATATATATTCAAATAAAAATAAATATTAAAATATATAAGTAATATAAATACATGTAAATATATTATAATAATTAATTTTTGTAGATATATAAAATTTTTAATTTTATTAACATATACATATCTAAATTAAATAAAATATTTTTTATTAATCATAATATATTTTTATTTTCACAATTATAAACACTACTACTTAATAAATGCTTGAGTATAATTAAAATTAGGGTCCATCTAGTGTACAGATGTGTTTTGGTATAGATTTACAGATTTTTGTTTTTTTATTGATTTAAAAGTGTATCACTAAAAGTGTTGCTTAAAGGAAAAGTGTTACCCTTAATCGTTAACTTGGCTCTGATACCAATTTTTAAAAGTGTAAAATGACTTTGAATAATTCATAATCAAAAGTATTGACCATCATTTTGGTTTTTATAGTTTTTCAATCTTGTTTTAGTTTATAATATTCTTTTTTGCATGGATTATTGTATATAAAATCTTTTATCTGTTTGTCTTTTTCTTTAATATATTTTCTTAAATCCTCAAAAACTTCTTTTATTTCTACACTTTCTGTTGTTTCTAAATATCTTTTTAATTTTTCAACTTCATTCTTCATTTTTTCTGTTAACAGCTTTAATTCTTTTAAGTCATAATATGATTTTCTAGACATTTATAAATTTTTTAAGTTTAACTCCAACTTGTTTATATTTATTCTTATTTCTATCCTTTTTATTATAAGGTCATTAATTTCAATTTGAAAATTATTTAATTCCCTTTTATACTCCTTTATTTTACTTTTTAATTTTTTCGCCCTTTTCCTTTTTATTTTATTTTCTGGTTTCTCAATCCTTGTATGTTTCATTATTTATCTTAGAATTTCTGCAAATTCTATCGTCAATTCATCACTATTTTCTAGAGATTCTATTAATTTTTCTAGCTCTTCGACTTCTCTTTTTAACTTGTCATAGATTATTTTTAGAGCTTCAAATGCTCTTTGATTTATTTCAGAAAACTGTAAATAATTCAACCGATTTTCTCTTTCAAAGAGCTCTTGTTTCTTGTCTTGATAAGTTACATATATTTTTTCTTTATTTATTGTCATAATTTAATGTTTAGGGTTTCATTTAATTTTTCGACCTTTTTTGTTAATTCTTTTATTTCAGAATTTTCTTCTTTAATCTTTAACTTGGATAGACTTAAAGGGCTATTAATTTTAGATTCTCTTATTTGAAAATTCGATGAAACTAATTTTCCTGATGGTTCTTTTAATAATAGAACTAGATTTTCAATAGCTTTATATTTTGGTATTTCTGTTTTTACAATTTTCTGAAATAATTCATCAACATAAATTCTTTCTCTGTTTTTAAATATTATACTATGATGGCTATTTGTTAAAGCATAATTTATTGCATATGTAATTGAAAATGGTTCATCGTCTTGTTCCATTAGATTCTTTCTGTGGAATTTATAGGCCAAACTTATAGATCTTTCAAGGTTTTCAGTTGATAAAGGTATAACATATCCAAGATGGGCATTGAATTTAACATTTACGTTTGCCAAGTTTCCATGAACAATTCCAATTATTTGATCTATTGGGTCGTCAGTAATTCTTTTGTCACAGATTGCTAAGCTTATTGAAGAATTAATTCCTTTCATATATGTAGGTTTGATTAAGACTTGTATAATACTAATATGAATCCATCTAATTTTAGATCTTTTTTGTTGATCCTTAATTTTCTCAATCTGTTTACTCAATTCTTCATCATTTATCAAAGCTATTTCAAGTTCTCCATTGGCGGATTTTATCTTTATAGGAGCTTCAAGTTGAATTTTTCCATAGTATATTATATTTTTTCTATTAAAAACTTCTTTTAAAGGATTTTGTTTATTAAAATTTTCATTTGATTTGAGATTTAATTCTGTTTTTAGAACAGCCTGTTTTTCATTATCTAATAAAGCAGATAATCTATAATAGTCAGATTCTTCTGTTAATTCTAAACTTTCTAAATAATTCATAACTAAGAGATTAGGATAAAGGCGTACCTTTCTGAAAAAAACTTCCTTTATTTAGAATATTTTACATAAGATGTTTTTATCTCCAGAGGGGAGATTGTAGATACTAACTCCAGAGGGGAGTTTAGAATTGGGTTTTCCTAAGGGAATTCTTCTTCAGACTTTAGAATCGCCTTGGCAGCTTCCTCCTTGCTCTCCTAGCATATGAGTACTCTTAGCCTTCTGCTTTCTATTGTCTGATGCCTTTTACAATTGCCTAAGCAACCTATTTATAATGGTTGGGTCTGATGGACAATTCCCATCCTTACCCTTCTTATGACGTCATTGCTTACGTCATTATTTATTATCTTGCACCAGCTACATTGTTGGTGCTCTATGACCTAAGCGCTTACGTCACTATGCAATAATGTTGAGAGATGCTTCAGATGTGCTGTCTTCTCCTTTCATCATGTGACCTTCAGATGCGTTGTCTTCTTCCTTTATCATGTGGGTTGATTCCGTTTCATTATTGCTTTCTTCAGATAACTCTGAGACACATAGCTGGCACTTGTGGTCTTCTCTGTCTTTTATCAAATAGCAGAGATTCCTCTTTATCCCTTCGGGGAGCTTTTCTAAGAGTCCAGATAAGTTGTAGAATGCTGATTCAAATTTCACTAAGAGTCTCATCTCTCTTTCTTCAATTTCATTCCTTTTACTGGACACAAGCAAAATATTTCTGCTTTTATAATTGATTCTTGTGTGAGATTCCCTTGTTATCTTTTGAGTTCTTTCGAAGACCCTTGCTAGTGTGCTGGCTAGTCTTCCTTCATGACTGTAGATTGTTAAATCTTGAACTTGATCAATTGGTTGAAAATTTCCTGGGAAGACGGACATGAAGATTACTTGATGTGCTGGAACTAAGCATTCTTCTTCTTCATTAAAAATAGGTTGACTATTCATAAATTTTAGGGATATATCCCTTGGATTTACGTTGTCAATCATATTTTTAAATCTCTTTACTGCATCAATGAATCTTGCAGGAAACTCACTAATAATTTTCAAATCATTAAAAATTAAAATTGTATCAATTAATCCATACTGGAAAAACTGATAGGTGTCAGATGGGGAAGCCTTTGGAAATATAACCAGCTTTGTTAGCTGTTCTTTGGCAATAGGATAATATCCCAAGATTGCCCTTTTTTCTTCAGTCCAATTTAGGACTATGTTAAGGGTTTCTCTGAGATTTGATCTACAGACCCTTTTCTTTTCCTTGATTTCAGCCCTTGTAGGAATGTTTCTTATTATTCCTGTTCTCTGGGTTTGAATTGGAGCTTTATCTGCTCTTTTTAGGGTTTGCTCTGGATGAAGAGCTTCATATTCCCTGAAAGATTCCTTTGCTTCTTCCAGTGTTAAAAACCCTCCTTTATGAATTATCCTTGATTGATGTGTAAATGGTGCTGCTTTTTCCCAGGCATCATATACTCCTTTCATGGGGCCATTATAAATTACATAATATTTTTTATCTTGGGTGGATTTTTTGATAATTTCAGCAATTGTTTTATTTTCTGAAATTTTTTCTTCACCTGATTTGTCCACCACGCTTAGCTGGCTGAACTCTGATGGTTTTGGTTGTTGTGTTGATTTCATTGCTTCGATGGCCTTTTTGAGGGATTGGATCTGTGTCCTTATTTGCTGACAATGCTTGCATTTTTCAAGTTCTTGTTGTATTTCTGAATTTCTTGATCTAATGCGTTGTAGACGAACTCCATTCTCTTGTTAATGTATCTGCAATAACATTTTTGTCACCCTTAATATATTCAATTTTTATTGGATATTGTAACAAAAATAATTGCCATCTTACCAATCGTCCATGATTATAATCAACTTTTAAATTATATCGTATGAAACCTGTTAGATAACTTGAATCTGTCCTTACTGTAAATTCTCTGGGTAGTAAATCAATTTTCCATTTCTTAAGAGATTTAATTGCTGCTAGAGTTTCCTTTTCATGAGTGGTATATCTCCGTTCTGTTGGAGTAAAAGTCCCTGAAATATACCTGCAAAGTAATTCCCTTGGGGAATATTTAGAATCTAGTGATTCTTTTTCTTGTTCTAAACTTTTTATAGCTTTCTTAGCTTTTAGACATCCTGACCAGGTTATGTCTGAAGCATCTGTTTCTACTATTAAGTAGTCATTTTCTTCTGGAATATAGAGTTCTGGAAGTTTTTCACATAATTCTTTAATCCTTTGAATTTGCATACTGTCTTTTTCATCCCATTTCCATTCTTTTTTAGTACTTATTTTTGGAAATAAGCTTTTAGTATATTCTGTTATATTCTTTAAAAATCCTTGATCAGAAATATAATTTATACATCCTAAAAATCTTTGTAATTATTTTCTATCTTCTATTTTATTAGGAAATAAATTTACCTTTTCTAGGACATTTGGCTGAAGTTTTAGCTTTCCTTGAGTGGATAGAATTAATCCAAGAAACTCTATTTCTTGTTTTGCTATTCTTGCTTTCTTTTTGCTAAGAACTAGTCCTTTTTCTTTACATCTTTCTAAAACTATTAATAATTTTTGAAGATGATCTTCTTTATCCTGTTTTGTAAAAATTAGTATATCATCAATGTATACTAAAACAAATTCATTTAACTCTTTTAGATTTTCTTCCATAAATCTTTGATAAATACCTGGAGCTTGTTTTAATCCGAATGGTAATACATTCCATTCATAGAGTAACACACTTGTTGATTCTTTTGTTGGGCAAGTAAAAGCAGTTAATTTCTTTGTTTCTTCGTCTAACCGAAGTTGCCAATATCCTGATTTTGCATCAAGAGATGAAAACCAAGTTGCTCCTTTTATCTTTTCTAAAATAGAATCTTTTCTTGGAAGTTTATGAGCATCACCAATAGTTGTTTCATTCATCTTCTTATAGTTAATAACCATTCTTCGTTTTTCCCTTTTAATTTCATTATTGTTTTCGACATAAAAGGCTGGAGCCGCATGAGGACTTTTACTTAATCTTATAATTCCTTTTTCCAAAAGATCTCTACATTCTAAAGAGAACTCTTCTCTATCTCTTGCGGAATAAGGAATTTTATTTGGAACATTTATCTCTTTTGTAGGATCTTTTAATTTAATGCTTACTAATTCGTTATTTGTATTTTTAATATCTAAAGGATTTTCAGCACAAATTTCATCCAAAAATTCTTCTATCCTTATTTCAAGATTATTTTTTGGAATGTTTATCTGAAAGTATAAATTTAAATAACATGTTTCTAAAATAGAAAATATTTTAAATTTTAAGATCTTATCTATAGTAGTAGTTGGTATTTTTATACGTTTTGATTTTTGATTTATTGAAGAATCGTGTGGAGCTTTTAAAACTATATATGTTAATTCTTGAATGAATGGATGATATAGTTTTAAAAAGTTATTTCCTATGATAAAATCCATTCCAGAATCTAACATATATATAGATGGAACAATGAACCTATAATTTTGAATAAAAATTTCAATCATCTCTGTTTTTTGGTCAATTTTATGTATTGATTTGTCAGCTATTCTAACTCTTAATGGTTTCTTTAATTTTTTCCAATCAAGTTTTATATTTGAACTAGCAAAGCATTGTGTTGCTCCAGAATCTATAAAAGCATTTATAAATTTTTCTGTTATTTTTATAGTAATAAATGTGGCATTATTACTCAGTCTCTGAGTCTGTTTCTGAGACATATTCAAAAATATAGTCTAGGTTATCATCAGATTCCTCTAAAGGTTCCATAAAACAAGACTTAGCAATTTCTATTTGTTTAGTAAGATCTTTTTTATCCTTCTTTTTCGGACATTCATTTGCATAGTGTCCTTCTTCTTGGCAATACCAACACTTACAGTTTTCTTTTTTATTTGGGCAATAGTCACTTTTTTGCCTTTTGTTTTTATTGTTATTTCTTGTTCTAAAATACCTCTTTTTTCTCCAGTTTGGATAGTATTTTCTTTTTCTAAATTGATATTTTCTTTTTCTCTGAAAGTTTTTATTAAGCCCATATTTTTGGGGTATCTCTTCATTATCCTAACAGCAAATTCTAATTATATTTGCAAATCTTTTTTGAGTTGCTTCTTGCATACAACGTTGTTTTATTTCCTCTCTTATTGCAGCGGTTGCTCCACCAAAATTATTTTCAATTGTCCCTCTATTTATTTCTCTTATAAATCTTCCCATTATAAATTCATTAGCAGGATATGGAAGTTTTGTTATATACATACTAAGATAATGATTTTTATCTTCTTCTTTTAATTTGTAATAATGTATTCTATATTCACATATATAAGATTCCACATTACATAGATCATATATCTGGATATTAGCTAAATGGTTTTTTGCTTCTTGATATTCTTTATTATAGACTTCTTGTCTATGATCTATAATATTTTTTCCAAAAAATTCTTTATATAGAATCATCATTATATGTAATATCTTATCATAAGCTGTTGTTTTTGTTGCTAAATCTTCTATTATTTGGTTTTCTATTGATGTCATATAATCTCTTATAGTTCCTTTAGTATGAAATCTTATGTAATTCCAAATATCTCTTCCAGACAATTCACTAAGCTTTGGATTAGTAAAAGCTTCTAATAAAAAGGAATTCAACCAATTTTCGAAAATTTCTTTTTCATTCTTTTTACAGTCTAAATCAAGCATTCTTTCTCCTTCCATTTCCTGGATTTTAGGAACGTATTTTGATGGTATTTTTATATATTTTGAATCTTTATTTATAAACCCTTTTTTAAAAGCATAATTATCAAAACCTGTTTCCCATTTATATTGAGATTGGTTATCTTTAGATGTTCCAGCTTCATTTTTTACTTGTATTAGAATTGCTGGTTCTTCGTCACTTGAATAATCTAGGATGTGTTCTTCATTTTCTATATTTTCAGAATTTACTAATTCTTCTTCTATTTGAAATCCTTGTTCCATAATATTATTTTCTTGAGCCATTTTTAATTGTTTAAAAAGCATTGTAACTTCTTCTAATTTTTCTTCAATATTCATAATTTTAGTGGTGGTTTTACTTTTAGATCTGTTATGTTGATTATATTTTGAAATTTTTCTTCTTTGGGATTCTCTTTTCTTTATTTCTTTGAAATTTTATAGATACTAATATTTCTTCAAGCATATCTACTATAGAATTTAATTGTGGGTTAAAAGTATGATAAAGATGTGGGGAATCATTTCCATGGTAACATTTCTTAGAAATTCCGTGTGAAAAATAAGTTTTTTCAGGTTTTTGAAGTCCTTCAATAAAACTTAAAATAAAGATTTTGAGAAAAATCATTTTGTATTGATTTTAAGAATTCAGTGTCATTACAGTTAACATTAGCTAAAATCATTAATTTTTGATCTATTAATTTTGATAACTTAATTATTTCTTCTCTTAAATCTTCTAATTTACTTTTTTCCATTAGGTGACGCTTTTTTTTTTTGAAGAGTTACGGTTTAAAGTGTGACTTTAGAAAGTGTGGTGTAAGCAAATCTTTAAATCTGTACAGATTTAGATCTGTACCATATAATTTTCTTTAAAATTAAAAAAATACAATTAATTTAATACTGAGATAAAATTAAATAAACATTTTTGTTGAGAGAAGTATAAAGTTAAATATAACAAATTCTGTTATAATAGAATTGGTGTTACGATATGAATGTCCATATCCATGTACTCAGCATGATTTATTCTTTCTTTGAAGTTCTATTGGGAAGCACAAATATTAAAGGATATGCGTTGCATGCTTTCCCAATATTTGTAAAGTGAAACTTTTCACTAGTATAAATAGGGGAATAAGGCTGAGGCTTTTACACACAAGCAAGTAATAAGAAATCAATTCTCTCTTTATGTTGCAATCAAATACTCTTCTCTTTATATTACTACTACAATTTTCTCTCTTCTTTTATTTTACAAGTATTTTAAATACTCTTTTCTATTACTCTTTACATATAATATTAATAACAATATTAATCATCTTTATTATATTGAGATAGTAATTATAGTACTATAGTCTTCTATTTATACTTCTTTATTTGATATTTATTTTACAACACGTTATCAGCACGAGACTCTGATCAAATTTTTAGGAAGACTCAGGTAACAAATTTTCATTATGTCGAAGCTCTCTCATCTTGAATTCAATGCTCTTGATATATCTGGAAACAATTATTTATCATGGATATTAGATGCTGAAATCCATCTTGATTCAATAGATCTTGGAGATACCATTAAAGCTGAAAATAATACATCTCAGAAGGATAAAGTCAAAGCCATGATTTTTCTTCGTCGTTATCTTGACGAATGATTGAAAAATGAATATCTCACATTAAAAGATCCTGCAGATCTTTGGAAAGACTTTGAAGAAAGGTATAATCATAAAAAAAACGGTGATACTTCCTCAAGCTCGATATGAATGGACGCACTTGCGTTTATAGGATTTTAAATCCATAAATGAATATAATTCTGCAATGTTTCGAATCACCTCACGAATGAAATTATGTGGGAAAAAGATAACTAATCATGATATGTTAGAGAAAACTTTCTCAACCTTTTATGCCTCAAATGTGCTCCTGCAGCAGCAGTATCGAGAAAAAGGATTTAAAAAATATTCTGAGTCAATTTCTTGCCTTCTTGTTGCCGAACGCAACAATGAATTACTTTTAAAAAATCATGAAGCGCGCCCAGCAGGCACCGCCCCATTTCCTGAAGTAAATACGGCAAATTACCCCAGAAGAGGTAAATGGCAAGGTTTTAATAACAAGAAAAATTATGGGAGGAAAAAGAATTATATTCAAAAGAGAGGATCTCACCAGAAGTGGGATAAAGAAAGAAATATCGGGCAGAATAAATCAATAGAGGATAAGTATTTTCGTTGTAGTGAAAAGGGCCATTGGTCACGTACCTGTCGTACCCCAAGGCACCTAGTCGATCTTTACCAGGCATCTTTGAAAAAAGACGACAAGGAAAAAGAGTCGAATTTCGTTTCAAATGATGCTGAAAATTCCACCACCCATTATGATGTATCTGATTTCTTTGAGGATCCTGAAGGAAATATTAGTCATTTGATCAATGATGGAATAGTTTAATGTGTGAGATTGTTAAGTATTCATGTAAATAAATAATGTAAAGAACTTACTATTAAGTTTTATTTTCTATGTATTTAAGTTTCAAATATGATGTATATAAATAATGAAATGTTAATATTTATGAATTTTGAAATCATTAAATATGTCATGTTTTAAAATAAAATTTTAGTATATGACATTATTTTTATGTACACTATTTCTTAGAAAAATAATTTCGATCAAGTATTCAATTCTTAACTGTGCATACTACTCATTTTATTATTATTTGTCTTTGAAGAGAATGGCAAGAATATGTAATGAAGATGTATGCCTTGCGGATAGTGCAAGTTCGCACACTATTCTCAAAAGATATATATATATATATATATATATATATATATATTACTCATCTTGTGCTAAAAGAAGAATGTGTTAATACTATTATTGGCTCAAGCAATGTGATTGAAGGCTCTGGAAGAGCTATAATTTTGTTTCCTGGAGGAACAAAATTCATAATAAATAATGCACTATTGTCTACCAAATCTCGAAGAAACTTGTTGAGCTTTAAAGATATTCGCCGAAATGGATATCATATTGAAACAATGAATGAGGGAAATCATGAGTATTTATGTATCACAGCTCATGATTTAAATAAAAAGATTATTTTAGAAAAGTTACCCTCACTTTCATCTGGGTTGTATTATACCAAGATCAGTTGAATTAAATCACATGCCATTGTAAACCAGAAGTTTACTAGTCAAAATAAATTCATAACTTGGCATGATAGATTGGGTCATCCAAGAACAACCATGATGAGGAGAATTATTGAAAACTCTCATGGACATTCACTAAAGAACCAGAAGATTCTTAAAACTAGTGAATTTTGTTGTGCTGCATGTTCTCAGTGAAAGTTAATTTTAAGGCCATCACCAGTAAAGGTTGGATTTGAGTCCCCTGAATTCTTAGAAAGGATTCAAGGTGATATATGTGGACCTATTCATCCACCATGTGGATTTTTTAGATATTTTATGGTCCAGATAGACGCATCTTTGAGATGGTCACATGTGTGCTTATTGTCCTCTCGCAACCTGGCGTTTGCGAGATTATTGGCTCAAATTATTCGATTAAAAGCACAATTTCCAGAAAATCCAATCAAAGCAATCCGTCTTGATAATGCTGGTGAATTTACTTCCCAAGCTTTTGATGCTTATTGTATGGCTAATGGAATAAGTGTTGAACATCCAGTAGCTTATGTTCACACACAAAATGGGTTAGCAGAATCACTTATTAAGCGCCTCCAATTAATTGCTAGACCCTTGCTTATGAGAACAAATTTCTCAACCTCGATTTGGGGGCATGCAATTTTATATGCCGCAGCACTTATTCGTTTGAGGCCAACGAGTTACCATAAGTTCTCTCCTATGCAATTAGCCTTTGGCCAGCAGCCAAATGTTTCTCATTTAAGAATATTCGATGTGCGATATATGTTCCCATTGCACCACCTAATCGCACCAAAATAGGACTCCAAAGAAAATTGGGGATATATATTGGATATGATTCTCCCTCTATAGTGAGGTATCTTGAGATACAAACTGGAGATGTATTTAAAGCCCGGTTTGCGGATTGTCATTTTGATGAATCAAAATTTCCAATATTAGGGGGAGAGAATAAGATTCCTGAAAAGGAACTTAATTGGAATGCATCATCGTTGATGCATTTAGATTCTCGATCAGGGCAATGTGAACTAAAAGTTCAAAAGATTATACATTTGCAAAGAATAGCAAATGAATCATCTGATGCATTTTCTGATACAAAGAGGATAACCAAGTCGTATATACCAGCGGAAAATGCCCCAATTCGAATTAATATCCCAGTTAGACAAATTGCCACTGAAGCAAATACACACCAAAAGCGTGGCAGGCCTGTCGGTTCCAAAGACAAAAATCCTCGAAAAAGAAAAGAGGTAAATATGATTCCTGTTAAAACAGACATAGTAGAGACACCTGTAGTTGTCCAAAATTCTGATATAGTTTTAACACCAGAAGACGTTCAGGTACCTGAAAATTGTGAAAATGACGAGATCTCGATAAATTATGTCTTTATAGGAGAGAAATGGGACCAAAATAAGACAATTGTCAATGAAATATTTGCATATAATGTGGCATTAGATATCATGCATGAAAGTAAGGATCTTGAGCCAAGATCAGTCGAAGAATGTCGACAAAGGGATGATTGGCCAAAATGGAAAGAAGCCATGAAGGCTGAGTTAGACTCACTTGCAAAACGTGAAGTCTTTGGACTTGTAGTCCGTACACCAGAAGATGTAAAATCTGTTGGATACCGGTGGGTATTTGTGAGAAAACGAAATGAGAAAAATGAAGTTGTGTACTACAAAGCCCGACTTGTGGCACAAGGTTTTTCACAAAGGCCCGGTATAGATTATGAAGAAACGTACTCCCCTGTAGTGGATGCGATAACATTGCATTATTTGGTCAATTTATATGCATATCATAAACTGCATATGCATTTAATGGATGTGGTAACAGCCTATTTATACGGCTCATTAGATCGGGATATCTATATGAAAGTCCCTGAAGGACTAAAGATATCTAAACCATCCAATGAATATTCGCAAAGGTTATACTCAGTCAAATTGCAAAGATCTTTATATGGTTTGAAACAATCTGGACGAATGTGGTATAATCGTCTTACTGAGTATCTGGCCAAAAATGGATTCAAGAATGATGATATATGTCCATGTGTTTTCATAAAGAAATCTGCATCTAGATTTATTATAATTGCTGTGTACGTTGATGATTTAAATATCATTGGGACTCCTGAAGAGATTCCAACAATTATAAAAACTCTAAAAGAAGAGTTTGAGATAAAAAAAATCTTGGAAAGACTAAATTTTGTCTCGGCCTGCAGATCGAGCATACAAAAAATGGGATCTTTATTCATCAAGCGACATACACAGAAAAGATCTTGAAAAGATTTTATATGGATAAGTCGCATCCATTAAGTACCCCAATGATCGTAAGATCGTTGGATGTGAAAAAGGATCAATTCTGTCCTAAAGAGGAAAAATGAAGATATCCTTGGTCCTGAAGTACCATATCTTAGTGCCATTGGAGCGCTAATGTATCTTGCTAATAATACGCGACCTGATATATCATTTGCTGTGAATTTACTAGCAAGATATAGTTCCTCTCCAACCAGAAGACATTGGAGTGGAATCAAACAGATCTTTCGATATCTTCATGGAACGGTTGATATGGGATTGTTTTATCCCTATGGATCCAAGTCACAATTAGTTGGCTATGCAGATGCTGGATATCTGTCTGATCCACATAAAGGGAGATCTCAAATAGGATACCTATTCACATATGGTGGTACAGCTATATCACGGAGGTCCACGAAACAGACGATAGTAGCAACCTCATCTAATCATGCTGAAATACTAGCGATTCATGAAGCAAGTCGCGAGTGTTTTTGGCTCAGGAGTTTGATCCAATATATTCTGTCATCCTGTGAACTAATTGATCATAAGATAGCTCCAACTGTCCTGTTTGAAGACAATAATACTACATGTATTGCTCAACTTAAAGGCGGATACATCAAAGGTGATAGAACAAAGCATATTTCTCCCAAATTCTTCTTCACTCATGATTTTCAAAATCAAGGGACAATTGATATCCAACAGATCCGCTCAAGTGACAATCTGGCAGATTTATTCACAAAGTCACTCCCAAAATTCTCCTTTGAAAGATTGGTACATGAGATTGGGATGCGCTGATTTCGAGACATTAAATGATGTTGCCAAGAGGGGGAGACTGTACTCTTTTTTCCTTGGTCAGGTTTTTTTTTTCCATTGGGTTTTTTTTGACAAGGTTTTCAATGAGGCAGTCCTCATTACAAAGGATTTTGTACTCTTTTTCCTTCACTAAAGTTTTTTTTCCCATTGGGTTTTCTTTAGTAAGGTTTTAACGAGGCATAATCCTAAATGGACATCCAAGAGGGAATGTTACGATATGGATGTCCATATCCATCTACTCAGCATGATTTATTCTTCCTTTTAAGTTCTATTGGGAAGCACAAATATTAAAGGATATGCCCATATCCATCTACTCAGCATGATTTATTCTTCCTTTTAAGTTCTATTGGGAAGCACAAATATTAAAGGATATGCGGTGCATGCTTTCCCAATATTTGTAAAGTGAAACTTTTCACTAGTATAAATAGGGAAATAAGGTTGAGGCTTTTACACACAAGCAAGTAATAAGAAATCAATTCTCTCTTTATATTGCAATTAAATACTCTTTTCTTTATAATACTACTACAATTCTCTCTCTTCTTTTATTTTACAAGTATTTTAAATACTATTTTCTATTACTCTTTACATATAATATTAATAACAATATTAATCATCTTTATTATATTAAAATAGTAATTATAGTACTAGAATCTTCTATTTATACTTCTTTATTTGATATTTATTTTACAACAATCGGGAGAAATAATCTACTTCGTCAGCAAGAAAATCAGTCATAATCTTATAGTCAATCTTGATATTAAGTTTATGTATCTGAATAGTATAAATATCAACTACTTTTATTGTCAAGGTAACAAATAATAATAAGATCACTTGACATTGATACATGTTTTTAAATTCTGCTATTTGTTTTCCATCAGTTCTCTCAATTTTTTTTTATATTTTACATGGTATACAGAATTAAAGATTCATGATATATGATTTTAATTTTATTATTATTATCTCAAATAATAACAAAAGTTCTTCTTAGTTCTATATCTAAAAAGCTTACAAATAAAAAAAAATTATCACATAAAAGTAGATTGTTCTTTTTACAATCAGGAATCAGCTCCCAGATAAAACTCTACAAGAATTTGCAACATTTAAAGCTTAGACTGCTAAAGCTGTTTCTTTTACATATTCAAAATAAATGCTATAAGATTATAATCAGATACGAATCAAAAAATATTATTGTGAGGCCAATAATATATATAATATTAAGAAAATATATAAATAAATTATATTATAAGATACATTATAAAAATATACCGATAGAAAATATATATTTAAAGTACAAAAAAATGTGTACTTTTTATGAATGAAGTGGTGCACATCGATTCTTCATATCATAAAATTCATCGATAATAAAATTTGTATCAAATCTTTTAGCAATTTTTTCTCAATGTAAATTAAAAGACAATTAATAAAAAATCATCTTCTATTTTGTTTTTAAGTCTATTCTTCACAATATTCATAGGTGAAAAAGATCTCTCAGTTGTAGTAGTTGAAATAGGGAGAGTTAATACTAAGCGAATCAAACAATTAATTAAAGAATATGTTAAAGACTTTTCTGTCTTCGTTAATCCTTGACATAACTCCAAAATTTTACACAAATTAGTTAATTCAACATGAGTAAGAATATCAAGTTTATAATGTTGAGCTTGCATTCTAATGTGAAATTTCTCTTGATTACTGAAGTCATCTGTATAAAATCGTTCTACTAATTTACATACTTTGTTGACACTGAAGAATTTATAATTATCTCTAGAATATTGAACATAAAGTAAGCAATTCCACTATATTATCATTGAATTTCACCACACCTGCACTACTCTTCCCCTCTTACTTACTCTTCACCATACACATTCTCTTTCTTCATTTTTTCCTTTCTTCACCCTAAAGGCCGAAGCATATACCCCTCTCCTTTATCTCCTTCTTCTATTTTTCTTTTTCTTTTCTTATTTTATATTTCTATTTTGCTCGGAAACAAGCAAAACTTTTAAGTTTGGTATTGGGCGTTCCGCTTTTTGCTTTTTCATTCTTACCTCTATGACACCGAAAACTGGAGAGTCCTCAAGGAAAAGAAAGGAGAAAGCCCCACTTCCGAGTCATGGGATTTTACAAGATTCTTCTCCAAGACCCACTAAGACTATTTTTATGATGTGGTGAGGAAGAAGAAGGGGACTCCCGAGGTCTCCTTCAAGCTGAAGGATGATGAGTACCTGGAGATCCTATATCAGATTCTGAGACAGGGTTGGGAAGTTCTGTAAAACCCAAAATTTTTGAAAAGCCTTATTCTAAATTGATTTTAATTTATTTATTCATTAAAGACTTTAATTTTAGAAATTATTTAATTAAAGCGAATTAAATCAAGTTTTGATAATTAAATTAGAATCTTTCTATAATTTTATAATTGTTGGATAATTTTCTATATTTGAACTATAAAATTTAGTAATTGCAAAACAATAAGAATTTTGTATAAATTGATTTAAAGAATTGAGATTTTGAAATTTAATATTTTAATTTTTATGAATGAAAAAAATTAATTACATTATCTCTAATTATTGAATTAGAGTATTTATTTGAAAATAATTTATAAATTGATAATTAAATAGTATTTTCACAAATATTATTAGTGGATTAAAAATTGGTTTTCGGTTTTCAATTACTCCTAATTTTAGTGATATGATTGAACTACCTCTAATCCTAATTCCCAAATTGGGAACCTAGTTCCAAATCTCTAATTCTAAACCTAATTTCCCTTTCCCATATGCCATTACCCCTATTTCCTTTCTGAAACACCAACACACACACATGCACAGAGATGGAGAAGAGAGAAAGAGAGGGCGCCAGCGGAGAAGAAGAGAGGAGGGAGCTGTGCCACCACTATCTAGCTCGTCGCGCTGCCACGGTGCCATCGTGGTCGCCGAGAAGAGAACTGAGGGAGTAGAGGAACGCAGCCAGTAGCCAGGGGTAGTCGCCATCGCCGCCTTGGAGCCATCACCGTCGCCGAGCCGCACGTCATCACCGCTGCGAATCGCAAGCAGAGGAGAGGGATAGAGATGCGTTCGCGAGGGAGCTGCCGCCGTGGAGAAACTTATCACTGCGACCGTTGCAACACTGCAATCCTCGCGCCAGTCACCGCCATTGTCTTTAATGAAACCCGTCGCCGCCATCCGTGCCTCCGTTGCCACCGTTGAAGCAAACGAGAGAGAAGGAGACGTGGAAGGAGGAGCCATTGAAGCGAGCTTGCTGCCGTCACGTCCTGCCTAGCCACCGTCATCAAAGCCTTATTGCCGTTGATTAAGGATGTTATCATGGAGCTCAAGGATAACGTGCAAAAGTTGAGTGGAGTTGTCCTTCCATTGCTAAAATCATGCTTCGATTTCTGCCCTGTACTGCCTGGATGCATTCACCATTTTGCCTGCCTCTTTTCCAGTGGGGTTTGCTATTTTTCATGGTGAGACTGAATTTGTTTTGCTTCCTTCACCATGATAATTTGTTTTAGTTTTACCTATAAGCCATTTCTTGTTACTTTTAATTTATGTCAGAATAAACAGTTGTTGTTCGGTGTTGATGTTGCTGCAGTTGCAGTTCCAAACCCCATTTGGTTCTAGTTTTGGTTCTGTTTCGAGCTGCGTTGCCATCTGGGTAGTCACCAACCAAAGCTGCCGTTGCTGGAGCTCACCAGAACTGCTGCTATGCCATTCCTTCTTTTATTCTTAACTTCAGTAAGTTGTTCTCGCCTCGAAACCCCTTTAGTTGCTATTCCGTTATCTTACACTGAGGTTTTATCACGATAATTGCTATAAGTTTTAGTTTTGATTATTATATGCTGTGATTAGAGTTGCTGGAGTTAAAGCTGCAGTTGATTTTGGGGCTGAGGGAAAGAGTTTCTGGTGACAAATTTAATTTATGGATTCGACTTTCCGAGGTAAGGGCATTTTCATTAAACTCATTTTTATTCTTAAGAGTTGTTATAAATTAATATTTAAGCAAATAAATACTTTTAGTGATTATGGAGTCTTACGAATTGAACTGAATTGCCTTGAATGAATGTGATTGCTTACTTGATTGTGGCTATTTTTGAATATTGAGTTGGTATTGAGATAGTGAATGGAAGATTAATTTGAAAATCTGATTTGAATGTTTATCAAGTATAATTTGAGAATTGGAAAATGATTTGATGTTAGAGTTAATTTTGGTTTGGAAAACGGCTTGAGATTTGTGAATGACTCAGATTTGAAACCGTTGGAAAGGGTTTGAGTAATGTTGGTTGGCTTTGTTGGAAATGATTGAGATCTGGAAAGGATTATAATATTGGAAATAAGCTTGATTTGTTGAAAAATGAGTTTAAATTGAAAATGATCTGAGATATTGAAATTGGTCTGATTTTTGAAATAGAATTGAAAGGAATTTGAGAAAAGGTTTTGAACAATTACCTATTGGGTTTTTAAAAGATTCATAAAGCAATGATAATCACTGAGCTTGAAAACAAATTTCTTATCAGATATCTTCTTATGACAACTTTGAAACTCCATGGTGAGACCGTATGGTTAGGTTCTCACCCCCTACAGCTTTACCTATTCAGGAACCAGATGAAGAGGCATAAAGAAGAGTTATACTGAGTTTGGTTTATATGCTGTTGTGTTAATTAGATTATTTTCTTCCCTCGTCTTTGTTATTACAAGTTTGTAAGAGGGATAGGAGTTGTATGTTCTATATGTATATTATATTATGAGATATTATGTAAGGAGTCTTGTATATAAATCTATGCCTGCTTGCATTTTTCTTAAGATAAAGTATTTATTTCCGGTTTTCAAAGAAATCAGCGATACAGTGTCGAGTCACAGGCTCCTATTTTAATATTTAGTATGTAAAGTAGTCGTGATACCTCTTGCTATCAGAGTACCGCAGCCGGAAACGTGACTTCTGATAGTAAGGGTGTTACAAGTTCTAGCCAACCCTATGACCGAGGTTAGAGTGTTGATAGTGCGGGAGTTCTACGGTAATGCCTGGGTGTCGAGCAAGCATGATAGACGCGTGAACCCGGAGCCGAAGAATGCACCATGGTCAGAGGACACATCATGGATTTCAGCGCTGAGAGTGTGAGGGTGGTGTTACAATTTCCAAAGCCACGAGAGGACCCTCGATCATACATTTCAGGGTCAACACTGACCAAAGGTTGGATGAAATCCTTGTTGACATCTGCGTACCTGGAGCTCAGTGGAGGAGGGATGCTCAAGGTCGGCCTTACCAGCTGGGTAGGCTCGACCTTAGACCAGTAGCTAGAAGATATTTAGAGTTCATCCAACATTCTATCATCCCTACAATTAACCGCTCTAAGGTTACAGTCGAGTGAGTAATGATGATTCATTGTATTATACTCACTAATGAGGTGGAGGTGCATGAGGTGATCCCTCAGCAGTTCTATAGAGTAGCTGACAAGCCCTCCACCTCTGCGAGGATGGAATTCCCTCATCTCATTTACCGCTTATATGCAGCAGCTAGAGCTCACATTGAGGGAGATACCCTGATCGACTAGGAGAGACCAATCACGAAGGAGGGAATGGAGAGCGCTAGGGAGCACGTGTAGGGACCGCAACAGGAGCCAGTTCTACCGCCTCCACAGGATCTGCCGGAGATGTCTTAGGGAATATACTTCCCTCCCCTTGACTATTGAGATCAGTTGACTACATCTTTAGGGGAGCTGACATCATCAGTTGATCAACTAAGGCTAGAGCATCAGGACCAGTTTGCTCTCCTCCATCAGATGATGGAAGATTAAAGGAGAATGATGGAAGAGCAAAGGAGGCAGGGGCATGACATTGAGGAGCTTAAACGCTCCGGAGGATTCTTCGGAGGGAGCAGTAGCCACCATCACTGAGGTGGTCTAGTTTCACTCTTCCTATCTCTAGTTTATCTCTGTTTTTCTACTGTTTCATTGTATTACCTACTTTCTATTCTAGTTTGCATGATTACTGTTATGATTTCTTTACTTTCTAGTTTAGTAGTTTTTTTCTAAAAAAATTTTCAAGATGTCTTATGTATTATGCATCAAGCTTAAAAATAAAATCTATTGAAAAAGAAGTAGTAAAATACATAAGATCTTGAGTTATATTATGAGTTATTTAGTTGCTTTGATGTGGTGGCCTCACCTCTATTTCTGAATGTATGAATTAACTGTGCATATTTGATGTTGAAGTTGAGTATATTGGTTCTTGAGGAACAGGAACTTAGAGAAATATTATTGATTCTTGGAAATAAGAAAACATTGATTCTTGAAGCAAAAGAAACAGCAGAAAAAATTGAAATAAAAATAAAAATCAAAAGAAAAAGGTCCAAGGCTTTGAGCATCAATGGTTAGGAGGGTCAAAACTGATCTAAAAGCTAAAAAAATAGTTCTCAATAACCATATGCTTGTGGTGTGAAAGTGTCAAGTAAACCCATGAGACTGAACACTTAAAGTCGTGACCCAATGCTGTTACAGAGTATGTCTAAGGCTCTAAGCACCACTGTCTGGGAGAAAAAGCAAAGACAAATTCGAACCCAAAAGGTTCCCCCAATTAAGCTTGAAAATAACACACTTAGAGTCACAGCTAGGCTCAAAGGTGCAAAGTACCAAGGAAAAGAAAAATTGTGTTCAAGAATCAACAAAAGCCTAAAAAAGAGAATTAATAATACCATCCGAGTTCAAGTCCTGAAGAATGCCAATATTTTTTAGCTTCAAAGAATAGTGAGATGCCAAACCTATTCAGAATTGGAGTGTCATAAGCCCCATTCAGTAATTATACCTGAGCTTTATTGACAAGTCAAAGTCTTAAGCATTATGTCTTCTTGGGTCCTAAATTGTTTCTAATTGCTTGAGGATAAGCAACAGTTTAAGTTTGGTGTTGTGATGTGTGAGCATCTTATACCCTTTTTCTAGTTATTTTTATATTGTTTTTAGTTAGATTTTATTTACTTTTGCTTGATTTTAGTGGAAAATTCACCTTTGGATGCTACTTTGAGTTTTTCTTGTGGTTTTATGATTTTAGGTGAAATTCGGAGCAGTTTGGAGAAGCCTGGAGCAAGAAAACAAAATGCTAGCAGCACCCTCCTTGGGAGCTGACCGCCCACCTGGCGTTTGGCGTCAGCAGGGTGGTGCGCGAAATTAGAACTCGCACAACTTTACTAGCAAGTGCACCATGTCATCCAAGTAATACCTCAGGCGAGTGAGGGTCGATCCCACGAGGATTATTGGACCGAGCAAGCAATAGTTATTCTGTTGGACTTAGTCAGGCAAACTGTAAAATATTTTTGTTGGTGTAAAACACATAATTAGTAAAAAGCAAGTAGACAAAGCAGATAAATAGGTTTAGAGTAAAACAATGATGAGAAAATAGTTAAGGTCTCGTAGATGTTTATATTTCGGAATTAAAACGTCTTATCAACTATTTTAATAATGAGTGATTCATTCTATGACAAACCATAAGTGATTAAAACCTAGTCTCTTAGCGATTTAATCTTCTCTAATCCTCAACAAAAGCCACTCTCGTGGTCATTCAATTCAGATCAGAGGGTGAAGCTCAGAAAACTGGTTTAATGCCACAAAAACCTCAATTACCTAGAGCTAACCGGAGTTTGTGTCATATATCCTAATTAGTCCAGGTAATTCACAGTTTAGGAGGAGTGTTTTTAAGATGTAGTTCAAGCAAAATAGCTCTCTCGAGAATCACAAGAGCTCATGTAGAATAAGGGTCATACTCTCGTTCTACCCAGATTCATAAGATTATTAAGAACGAAAACAGCACCTTAGAATTGAATCAAACATATATTAAAATAGAAGAATAATAATCTTAATCTATAGAAATAAATAGAGCTCCTAACCTTAACAGGAGGTTTAGTTGCTCATGACTTTACAGAGAAAACAGGTTTTGAAAAGTGCAGAAGGAAGAAGATCTCCTAAACCTAATGGATCTCCTCCTATAATTACTAACCTAATAATAAATGCTAAACCTAATAGATATTATTTTAAAATAAAAATTACAAAGATAAAATAAGATAAACTAATAAGTACTGAAATCCACTTGGAGGCCCAATTGGTGAGTGGCTCAGACAGCAATCTGACGTTCAATGACAGGATTAGGAGTTGAATGCCCAGAGAGGAGTGTGCGCTTCTGACTTCATGCCCCCTTGCTGGCGTTGAATGCCAGGTTGGGTGTTCAGCGCCCAAGAGGGAGCTAACAGTTTTTTCGTTTCTTGCTCCAGGCTTCTCTAAACTGCTCCGAATTTCATCTAAAACCATAAAAACACAAGAAAAACTCAAAGTAGCATCCAAAGATGAATTTTGCACTAAAATCAAGTAAAAGTAAATAAAACCTAACTAAAAACAATATAAAATCAACTAGAAAAAGTGTATAAGATGCTCACGCATCACAGGGGGGTACAAGCCAACAACGTTATTCTCCTCCTTTGGCGTTCAACGCCCATTCCTGAAGTTGAACGCCAGCAGCAGCCCATTTCACACCTCTTTGGACCTCCAAGTGGATTTAGCACTTCTTAGTTTTATTTTATTTTCCTTTTGTAATTTCTATTTACATATAATATCTTTTAGGTCTAGCATTTATTATTAGGTTAGTATTTGAAAGATAATATTAACCCTAATAAAGCGGGTTCGAACATTATCTTCTTCCGTTGCACTTTTTAGAACCCTGTTTTCTCTGTAAATTATGAGCAATTAAACCTCTTAGTTAAGGTTAGGAGCTCTGCTTATTTCTATGGATTAAGATTATTACTTTTCTATTTTAATTTATATTTGATTCAATTCTAAGGTGTTGTTTTCGTTCTTAATCTTATGAACTGGGTGGAATGAGAGTATGACTCTTTTCTACATGAATTCTTGTGATTCTCGAGAGAGTTATCTCGCTTGAACTATAGCTTGAAAATACTCCTCCTAAATTGCTAATTACATGAATTAATTAGATTTTTGTGGCGTTAAACTAGTTTTGTGAACTTCATCCTCTGATCTGAGTTGAGTGACCACGAGAGTGGCGTTTGATGAGGCTTAGAGGAGACTAAATCTCTAAGAGATTAGGGTTTAATCACTTATGGTTTGTCATAGAATGAATATTTCATTGTTAAAATAGTTGATAAGACGTTTTAATTCGAAAAAGTAAACATCTCCAAGGCTTTAACTGTTTTCTCATCATTGTTTTACACTAAACCCTTTCATTGCTTTCTTTATGCGTTTACAGCAACACAACTCCTTTTACTGTTCGCCTGAATAAGTCCAACAGGACGACTATTACTTGCTCAGTCCGACAATCCTCGTGGGATCGACCCTCACTCACCTAAGGTATTACTTAGATGACACGATGCACTTGCCGATTAAGTTGTGCGAGTTCTAATTTTGTGCAACAACAACAAATCCAATCTTGCATGACAAGATAAAACATTTCAATTTGACATTCAATTTATAGTGACAAGGTTAAACAGCAAGCTCTACAAGTGGTTCATATCCTTGGAAATGACCAAATTGTCGACATACTTATCAAGCCATTGTGTGTAACTACGTTTGAGAGATTAAGATGCAAACTGAGAGTTGTTCCTAGACCGAATCTTAGCTTATGGGGAGATATTAAGTGTAGAGATGAGAATGATGTAAAGTGTGGGAGTTAGCTTTAAGTGACTAATGACTATTGTGGTTAGTTATTGTTTGTAAAAAGTTAGTTATGAAGTCTGTTATAACTATCTTCTTTGACTTGTTTATACATATATAGAGCAGAGTTGTATAACTTGTGACTCAAGTTAGAGTAAATTCTCCTGATTTTAATATTAATAATTAAATCTATTCTTCTCTCAATCCATTCTACTTCACTACAATTCTGTGTTTCACAATTCTGGTTATTGCTATTACTGGTTCGGTAGCAACTCAACATATTATCCGTTCTTCATAATTGTAACTATTCCAGTCTTAGCATCACTATCACTACCTGATTATTCACCAACTAAATCAATTCATTCACAAATATCTGTTGGGTTTTTGGGCTCCCTTCCTATGTGGAGAAAAAGCCCAAATGCTAGTATTCAAGTCCATGAATAGTTGAAGTGGCTGAGGTGAGTTAGGATTGTGTGAGAGAGGTCATTTTGCAAGGAGAACACCAAACACTAGAGAGAAGAGAAGAGAGAAAGTTATTTTCGCACATATACAAAGCTGTCTCTATAAATTGGTCACTGCAGATTTGTTAACCGTTGGATTGAGCTCAAATTTGGACAGTATATTTTACACATTTGGTTCTTTGATTTCACCGTTCGGATCTTCAATTCAACATCTATAGCTAGAGATATTAGCCACGCACAGTAGCTCTATTTTTGTAGTATTTTCATCTTCTTGTTCTTGTTTTGTAAGCTTTGAAGCTTGGGTTGTTTGGCTTGTTGTATGCATGTTTTGTGCAGTAATTTGTGACTCTCTTATACCCTATTTTTCATCATAGTGAAGCTATATCCTGGTCTTGGTGACTTGTGATTTTTACTTCTCTCATTGAAGATGTTTTCCACGTTAAAAATTCTGGTGTGTTAACTTGTTTCTAATTTCTGATTTATGTGATTTTTTCACTGCTATTAGGATATTATTATGTTGGTGTTAATACTTGTTATGAGTGGATATTATTGCTTCTCTGATTATTGCAAGTAGGGAATTGTGTTTTATTCCTCTCAACATCCTCCTTGATTTCCATTTCCTTCTTTCATTATTGTTTAGCTATCATTGTCCACGAAACGAAGAACAATAAGCCCAAGGACATATCTCTTTCTCTCTCTCTTCTTTTCTTTATTTATAATTTTTTGATAAGTTATATCTCTCTTTTATTTAGTCTCACACTTAGTGGTTTATTCAAATTTGAGGAATGAAATAAAAGGTTTTCTTTCAAGAGAGAGAGAGGGAGAGAAGAAATATTGGTCATGAAAAAGAAATATAGAATCACTTTAATTACTTTTGGATTATTGTTCTTAGTTTGTGATCATATTCAATGTAATTCGTTATGGAATAATACACTTCAGATTATGATTTTTTGAAATACATGAATCGGATGCGAATTAATTGACATAATAGTTACACTAATAAGTTTATTAGGAGTAGCATAAAAGCTAAAAAGCCAGGATTGGGGGATGGGGAAGAATACGACTATACGAGGAATGAGAGAGTGGAGGGACACATGAGAGTTGATGAGTGACAAGTGATTCGCAACTTTGGGCTTGTGGGTATGCTTCCATTAACGAAGCATACTCCGCGTGGACCCCACTCTTACGACCTTTTGGTCTTTTACACTGCTCACTCATGGAATCCCTCTCACTTTTTAGTTTTTAGTGTCGCCTCATTTTAGTTAGAACCATGCCCAGCTTCTTACGATTGTCCTTTTTCAAACAATAAATTGTGTTTATTTCGGTACCTATACTTTTAGTAAGGACAGTATTTACTTAAAAGTCTTTATAATTTTACTCAATGTTCAATTGATTTTTATAACATAAAAATTTTTTAGCGAAGTAATTTTATTCCAATTGATCTAGAAATATATATAAAATCAAATTCTTATATTGTTGTTAATACAAAAATTCAACATTATAAATGGCTCAACTATGACGGTTTGATTTAAAAATAAATCGACAATATGTATGTCAAAATGTTATAACACGTAAGTTGTTAGGTCGAAATACTACGACATGGGTTATTCCATAAAAGTATTGGTATAAGGGTTCGACTTATTCTGGAAGGAGTCGAGTTGATGAATTCTAAAAGTCGAAATGAGATAAAAGCATTACCTAGAAGTACTTTGAAGGTTGTGGTAGGCTTAGAGAAGGGGAGGTTGAATCTATGCCTTCCTTTTTGTAGCTGTTATAACCCTTTTAAACAAAACTTTCAATTCTGATTCTGTTTGTACTCAGCAGCGGAAATTTATGAGACAATTTATTTTTGTCTCATGAATATCAGAAAAACAGAACACAGCAGGGAAGAGAAAAGCTAACACCAGCATATATCCTGGTTCGGTTGCCTTGTGCTATGCAACCTACGTCCAGTCTCCTCCACAACAATGGAGGAATTTCCACTATAGTTAAAAGTATTACATACACCAATTTCACACTCAAGTTCTAACCTAACTTGACATTGGCTATGCTAACACCTAACTATTCACTCTTAGTGCTAACCCAACTAAGAAAGGGATACCAAACAGGTACAAGATACAAGACACTTAACCAACCTAAAGAAATCAGAAAATAACTCTAGGCTTTTCTCTCAAGTGTATCACTCAACCTTTTTCCATTCATGGCTTTTACTTGAGCTTTCTCACAATGCCTTTTCTCACAAGAAATTACAGAAAGATAAACATAGAAAAGTACATTACAATCAGTAAAACACGAAGGAGATTGAATTCATCAACAGCCTTTGTGCTATGCAAAAACCAGATTAGCAAGCCTCTGATTCAGTTCTTCATACTGGCGGAATGCACCTTTGGTTTGGTTACACTGTCCAGTTAGTTAAACTTTCTCAAAGAACACTTCTCAGAACAAAACCTCAATGCTCTAGTTTTCTCTCCTTGCTTTCTGAATGAACAGCAAGCTTCTTTTATCTCCTTGCCAGTTCCTTGGTCCTTCTTCCAAGGTCAACACCTTGAGCTTTGAGCTTCACCAACCCACAGATTCACTTTTTCTCCTTAATCCCCAGATTAGAAACTTTGCCTCTGACTTCTTAATCTTGACCGAAAGCCATAAAACAGCAACCATAGAAATCTTCCAATGGTCAACTTAATCTTAGCCCTTGAAAACCAACTTGGTCCCCATGTCATGGTTAAGACCGTGGATACACAGTAGAGAAGAGCAGAAACTATCTTTCCTTTGCATCCTATTTCGGATAGAGCAGAGAGTTGGGAAGAAGAGAAGAAGATTTGATGCATGCAAGAGAAAATAGGTTACCTTTAACCTAAGCTTGATTTGGTTTGAACTGGGTGATTTGAAATCTGTCTTTCAAGCTTAATCTTTCTCTTTCTTACTTCTTTGGTGATAAGCTTATGGAAGAAGCTTTCTATTTCTCTTTCTTACTTTTCTGAAATTCTGATTTGACTTAGACACAAGAGAGGAAAACGTTGCTTTGGTTGGAGCAATATGGAGGGAATAGCTTTTCTGAAGTCAGATCAGGCTTGGATCGGGTAGTGATATGTTTGGCCCGTTTTGATTTCTTTGGCTTCTTTCTTTGCTTTTCCTTGGACTCTTAATTTTGCTTTCAGCCCAACATCCTTGCTGATTGCTTTTTCATTTCATTTTAGGCTATTGAATTTTGGCCTGCAATAATAAACAATTAGTAATAAGTAATTATAAATAATCAACACTAATTATTTATTTTTCCCAAAAATAATGTTTGTCATCACTTAATTAATTTAGTTAATTTCTTAACTCAACACACTTTATGAAATGTGGAGCTTGAAGCTAAGGTAAGAGAAGATGTAAGACGATAAAGTTAAGAATCAAGATTCTTTATTGTTAACACAGTGTCGTGGCCTGAGAAATAAGAAGAAGTTATGTAAGTCCCAAGAGTTTTGAAAATTGTATTATAAATTAATTTTAAATTTAATTATTTATTTATAGGTTTAATTTTAGAAATTTCTTTATTATAGATAATTAAAGTAAGTTTTGATTAATTGAGTTTGAAATGAATTAAGATTCTTATTCAATTTTATAATTATTGAATTACTTTCTATATTTAAATTATAAAGCTTAATAATTGTAAAATAATAAGAATTTTATATGATTTGGTTTAAATAATTGAGATTTCAGAATTTAATACTTTCAATTTTTATAGATAAAAAAAATTAATTATATTATCTCTAATTTTAAATTAAAATACTTGATTGAAAGTCAATTAACAAATTGATAATTAAATAATATTTTAAAATAAAATAAAATAAAATAATTTTAAAGGATTAAACTAGATTTTTAATTAATACTCTATACCCCTAAGTTTATTAAAATTACCTAAACTATCCTAGGCCTAACCTTCTACCCCACTGCCTTCCCTTCCCCAAGCTTAGACCTAAGTGTTTTTCAGAAAACAAAGAAAGAAAACGTTGAGGGAGAGAGAGATAAACAGAGACAGAAAAGAAAGAATAGGGTGAAAGGGAAGAGAGAAGAGAGAGATCCAAGAGGGGGGAGTGCCGGTGGAGGAGGTCGCGCCATCCTTGTGGACCGCCGCGCGTTCTGCTGCTTGCTCCGCCGCCGCCGTCCAGGAAGCTGCGGTTTCTGCTCGCCGTCGCCGTTGAGATCGCGAAGAGAGATGGCTCGCGAGTGAAGGGAGGTCACCGCTGCTCACCTTTCCTTTCGCCGCCGTCCAATGCGAAGCCAGCAGCAGTTGCTGCATCTCCCAGCCATGTCTGCCGCTGCCGTGTCGTCGAGGGGAAAACCGTCAGGTCGCACAGAGCGAGAGAGAGAAGGCACGGGAGCAGAGGAGAGAAAAGAGAGACCCACGCCAGCCACCGCCGCTTTTGCAACTCGAAACCTCGCTGCCACCGCCGGAGTGTGCACTACCGGTAAGGGATTTAAGCTTGGCTTCTATTCTTTTGGATTTCGGGAACCTTTATCGTCACTGCATGTTTATTTCAGCTCTTTGCCGCCGCTGCTTGTTGCTCTGAACTGCTGCACCATCATTGCCGCCGTTCGGGTCACTAGGAACGTGGCAGTGATCACCGAAACCACCATCGGGGTTACCGTTATTTCAGTTTAGCCGTTCATCCTTGTTTGGGTAAGCAATGAGTTCTGAAACCTATAAATTAGTATTTCTGTTCTAAGTTATTTAAGGATCTAAGGTCTTGGTGTCATAGAATCGAGTTACGGGTCTTGATTACTGAATTTTATGGCTGTTGCATACAGCATCAAGGTGCTGTATCGTCACCGGAGTTTAGTTGCTATTTTGTTATAGTCGTTCCTTGTTCCAAACTCTTTTAGTTGTTGTTCTGTTATAGACTATTGAGTTTACGTGACATTAATGTTTTAGGATTGAGCTAAGGCTATGTTTAGAGGCTGTGGCTGCTGTGGGGACGGTCGGTATTGATGCTACTGCTGTGGAATAAGAATAGAAATGTAGTTTGTCGCGTAGTTAGATCGCAAATGAGGTAGGTTTTTCTTAAAATCTAATTTACATTACAGAGTTGTGATAAATAGATATTGATGCAAAAAGATATACTTCTGTGATTATATTTGTTTTGTGGATGTGATGGTTTGTTAAACTGAATAATTGATTGCTTGGTTGCATGAATGGTGTATGGTTGTTGATAAAAAATCGGTTTGAAATGTTATTTACTTGATTATTATGAAAAGTGAATTTTCTCGGTTTTGGAATTTACTTGGTAATATAAATGAATCGATTTTGGGAACAATTTGAGATATGAAAATAATTTGATTCTGGGTGTGGTTTAACTTTGAGTTGGTCTAATTTTATAGATGATTTATTATTTGAGCTGGTTTGATTTTAAAAAGAGTTTTATTGTGAGAATTGGTTTGATTTGAAAACAATTTGATATTACTGGTTCAACTCTGGAAAATGTTTGAGATTTAGAAATGGTTGAGAAAAGGTTTGAGGAATATTTGGATGGGACCTGAAAAGGGTGGCGGTATCCGAGTTTTAGAGGAGATGCTGCCGAAATTTTATAAAAATTGGAAGTTTTATTTGAAGTAATTAATTAAAAAGATTTGTTTCTAAACATTATATATTTTAAGATTGACTTAGTTATCAAAGAAAGAATTATGTTTTGAATTGAGATTGTTAGTGAACAGAATGGAAAGAATGATGATGAGAATTTTCTTTGAAATATGGTTTTTAAACGAATTTGGAAATGAGATTTGGGTTGATAAATGATGATGATGATGAGAATGTTGAGATATGGATTGAGAATGTTGAAATATGATCTTTGAATTATTCATTTAGCTTATGAATTTGAAATATCTGAGATACGAGGTTCCCTGGATTAAGTGCCATGGCATGCCACCACGTGTACCAGGTTGAAAACTCGATACTCTATTGATCCTACGATGTAAGTGTGACTGGGCACTATATAAATTTCCGAGAATGTTATCCCTATTGAGCAATATTTGATTATTTGAGAAAAAGCTATGCATAGACTCTTGGGGATGCACGTCTGGGGATAGTCTAAGGACAATTCAGACTTGTCGGGTTGGCTGGATAACCGACAGATGAGCCTCATCAGCCATAGGACAGGCATGCATCATATGCATCTGTATGCTTTGCTTTGGTTTGAATTTGTTTTGATTTGCCTGATTGCTAAACTATTCTTAACTGCTACTTGAACTATTTGCTGTAACTGCTACCTACTTGTGCTTTCCTTGTCTGTCTTGCCCGTAATTGTTCTGGCGTGCTACACTTGAGAATGAATTTTTGGTGCTGAATTAATGATTGTGTTGTTTGATTGCGTGGTTAGCTTCTGATTGAGATTTTCTTATAAGAAAGGAAAGGTTTCGGATTTCTGAAAGATTAAACATTGTTTCTTTGAAAAGGTTTTGAACGATTTCCTATTGGTTTTTAAAAGATTCATAAAGCATTGATAATCACTGAACTTGAAAACAGTTTTCTTATTAAATATCTTCTTATGACAACTTTGAAATTCCGTGGTGAGACCGTGTAGTTAGGTTCTCACCCCCCTACAGCTTTACCTTTTCAGGAACCGGATGAAGAAGCATTAAGAAGCGTTATATTGCGTTTGGTTTATAAGTTGTTGTATTAATTAGATTATTTTCTTCCCTCGTCTTTGTTATTACAAGTTTGTAAGAGGGATAGGAATTGTATATTTTATATGTATGCTATATTATGAGTTATTATGTAAGGAGTCTTGTATATGAATCTATGCTTGTTTGTATTTTTCTTAAGATAAAGTGTTTATTCCGGTTTTCAAAAAAATCAGCAATACAATGGCGAGTCACAGGCTCCTATTTTAGTATTTAGTATATAAAGTAGTCATAATACTTCTTGCTATCAGAGTGGCGTAGCCGGAAGCGTGACTTCTAATAGTGAGGGTGTTACAAGTTAGATCGTGAGAAGAGAAAAACACTCTACAAATCTATCATTTTGGTCTATAAATAATAAAAAAACAGATTTCGGGTCACTAAAATTTGCTGAAAATTGAACAAAATATTTGAAAAATAATGTTATATATTACTTTTTTATTTTTCACACAAAATTTCTGATTTTTAACAAAAATTAATTAAAAATTCAGACTTTCATAAAAAATAACTGCAAATTAGCTACATTAGTTTTTAAAAAATAAGATATAAAGTGTTTCAATTGTTTTCTTTGTTTTTTTTTATATAATTCTAAACTAAATTGTATAAAATAAATTTTTAAATTTAAAGATCTACTTGACACGATAAACTTTTTAAATTAAAAATTTTTACGATAATACTAATTTGTGTTTCTATTTTTAATTTGTTATATCAATATTTTAGTTTAAAATTTAGTTAATATAAAAAAATTTTTAAATTCGTATTTTAATAAATATATAATAAATATATTAAAATAAATATCAAATTAAAATGTAACATATAAAAAAAAAATAATTTACATATTACTTTAAAAAAAAAAAATAGCATTCACCTTTTTTAACTAGCCTTCTCTAATTTAAGATAAAATTACGTCACATTCTCTTTTGATGTTTATTTATCAATATTACGATATCTATTACACCGACTTCAAATTTAAATTGACAGTCACCGACATACTGACTTATTTTATCGAGTTATAACTAATGACCTTCCTGAACCTCGAATTTTGATTCGAAAAGATATTAATTATTCTATCTTCTTTAATGTTATTTTCTTAAAATCATTCAAATATACAAAGCCAAAAATGTACCATTACACTACCAATTTCATCATCTTAATTCATCTTCTCTATCTTGATCACGGTTATTATCCTCACGCTTCAAGTCTTCCAGACTTCAACTAACAAATTGGTTCATTTACCATTCTTCTCCTTGGTATAATAAAAACATGCCAATTTATTTATCATTTAATCATTTGGGCAAAAAAACAGAAATAAGGCAAGAGAGAAAATAATTTACATAAATCAGCCAAAACGAAAATTACTTCATGAATCCACCAATGTATATTTATATGTAGTTCGAACCAGCTTGATTCGAACTCTATTTCTACATAATTCGAACTAGTTTGGTTCGAATTATACACAAACACATACACACACTGATTCGAACCAACTTGATTCGAATTACACACAAACACACGCACATACTAATTCGAACCAGCTTGGTTCGAATTACATAGTATAATTCGAATTATGCTGTTAAAAAATTAATAATTTATTAAAAAATGTTATTAAAAAATTTATTAAAAAAATTAATAATTTTAAAATTAAAAAAATATATTTTATTCTATACAAAATAATTTTAAAAAATGGCTTAAAAGATGTTATGAGTACTATAAAAGTTTGTAATATTCTATGCTTTAGGTAAATACATGATAAAAATATTTTTTCTTTAATTTCTAAATTATTAGTGACTATGTGGAGTATTTCTTTAATGTCCTAAGTCATTAGGACATTACAAATTTTTATAGTACTTCTAACATCTTTTAAGCCATTTTTTAAATTATTTTGCATAGAGTAAAATATTTTTTGTAGTATAATTTAAATAAATTTATTAAAAAATATTCATGATAATTTTTTAATAAAATTATTTAAATTATATGGTGAGATATTACATGATTCAAATTACGCATGGGGAAGTTCGAATCACTATGGTGAGCAATTCGAATTCTATACAATACTCTTTTGCCCATTCTTGATAGCTCATGAATATTTTTTTAATAAATTTATTTAAATTATACCACAAAAAAATATTTTATTCTATGCAAAATAATTTAAAAAATGGCTTAAAAAATATTAGAAGTACTATAAAAATTTGTAATGTCTTAATGACTTAGGACATTAAAGAAATACTCTACATAGTTACTAATAATTTAAAAATTAAAGAAAAAATATTTTTATCATGTATTTACCTAAATCACTAGAATATTATAAACTTTATAGTACTCATAATATCTTTTAAGCCATTTTTTAAAATTATTTTATATAGAATAAAATATATTTTTTAATTATTTTATATGGAATAAAATATTTTCTTTCATTTCTAAATTATTATTGACTATGTGGAATATTTTATTTAAAATTTGAGTACATGCATATATTTACCTAAGTTATTATAACATTACAAATTTTTATAATACTCTTAATATTTTTTAAGCCATTTTTTTAAATTGTTTTGCATAGCATAAAATATTTTTTGTAGTATAATTTAAAAAAAATTATTAAAAAAATTTATTAAAAAATGTTCATGAGTTATTAAAAATGGACAGAAAAATATTGTATGGAATTCGAATTGATAGCTCATTAATATTTTAAAGAAGTTTCGTAATTAAATATTTTGTTAGCATTTTTTTAACGTATGAAATAAAAAATATATTTTTTTAATTTTTAAATTATTAATTTTTTTAATAAATTTTTTAATAATTTTTTTTAATAAATTATTAATTTTTTACCAGCATAATTGGAATTATACCATGAATTACTGTGTGTAATTCGAACCAAGCTGGTTCGAATTAGTGTGTGCGTATGTTTGTGTGTAATTCAAACCAAGCTGGTTCGAATGAGTGTGTGCGTGTGTTTGTGTATAATTCGAACCAAGCTGGTTCGAATTATGTAGAATTGGAGTTCGAATCAAGCTGATTCGAACTACATATAAACGTACATTGGTGGATTCATGAAGCAGTTTTTGTTTTGGCTGATTCACATTAGTGTGTGCGTGTGTTTGTGTATAATTCGAACCAAGTTGGTTCGAATTATGTAGAATTGGAGTTCGAATCAAGCTGATTCGAACTACATATAAACGTACATTGGTGGATTCATGAAGCAGTTTTTGTTTTGGCTGATTCACGTAACCTTTTAATTGAGTATGAACTATGCCATTTGAGCTATTTCTCATTGGCATAAATATATTGATGATTAAAAGAACATTATCTAATTTTTTAATATATTAAATACATAAAAATTTAAAACATTTATTATATATTTTCTATTAAAAGATTTCCTCTTCTAATATCTTTTAGCAAATGTCTTAACAAGATCTAATAAATGAAAAATTAGTTAGGACGATATAGAAAGAGTTTGCATTAAAATTTTCACATTTTTAAAGTAGTTATTATATAAGAAACATACAAAAATTAGAAAAATTTATCAAACAAAATTTAACTAGTGTCTTTAGAATACTTATTCACAAAATTCAATAAATAAACAAAAAAGTTGACTAACAACTACCTTAATATTGCAAAATGTAAATTGAAAATATTTTTATAGAAAATACAAAATATAAAGAAATACTCCACCTTAAAGCAAATCATTACTCATTTATCGAGGTGTTTTAGTCTGGGATCACGAGCCCTTGATGCCTATTTTTCAATTTCAAATTCAATTTGGTCCACAACATTGGCCTAAGAATAAGAGATGAAGAACCCCACATGCCACATACATTACTTGAAGTGGCTTTGACAACACAATCGGCACCGCACGTGACACCCAATATTCCCTTTTAGTACCTCCTTACCTCATTTTCTAAAAGCAGATTATGCATTTCTTCTTTAATCAAGCAAATTATTACTACAAACTTTATAATAATCATTTCCATTCTGCAATGATAACGCGGTGATGGCTACTTAATTAATTGGAGTAGAAAGAAAAAGAGAACCTTGAGGCTTGACCCAGTTCTATACTTTTCTTGTTCCAAGACAATTTATTTAAACTTGATCTCTCTGTTTTATTTGTTTACTTTTATTTTATTTTATTTTTTAGCGATTTTGAAAACAACTTTGCAAACTGATATTAAACCAGTCTAAATAAACAACTTAATTAAATTTTTTTAAGAAAAAATAAAACATAAGAATTTTTATTTATTAATAAAAATATTATATTAATAATATTTTTATAATTAAGTATAAATACAATATTTAAGAAGTACTCTTGTGTATATTTATTATCAGAATAAAAAATTATGCATTTTAATTTATTAGGATAGTAAATGATACCTTTTAAGATAGGAAAAATTTGATATAGTTTCATATCAACAGATGTATATATATGTGTTCTCGACTAATAGAAAAGCAGGTTGAAACAACTTATTTTTCACATGGTATCAAAGCATACTCTGATACTGACAAACACAAAAAGAACCTAGAATGCATAACTATAGCGTCAGAACCAAGAAAGAATTCTGTAAATGTAACAGATGTTTCAGAAAAATGAACTAAAAAAACTTACTTGCCATATGACCTCAATGCAAGTGACTATTCAGGGAATGTAATCAGCAAGTACAGCTGCGTGGAGGAGGAAATTATGAGGAATGATGAAAATATCACTTCAGGCTCAGAGAAAATGGAAATTCATCGATGGAACTCTCACGGAACTAGAACAAAGTGCATCTGATCTTGAAAATTGGTGGACAGTCCAAACCATGATTTTATCATGGATGTTGAACACGATTGAACCAAGCCTACGGTCAACCGTTGCGTATGTTGAGAATGTGCGGACACTGTGGGAAGATATCAAAGAGAGATTTTCTCCTGTGAACAGACCACGAATACAACAACTGAAGTCAGATTTGACGAGATGCAAGCAAGAAGGAATGATCATGACGGCGTATTATGGAAAATTGAAAGTACTATGGGATGAATTAGCACAGTGCAAGAAAATTTCCAAATGCACGTGTGGTGGATGTAAGTGTGGGATTGGATCTCAACTTGAGAAGCGAAAAGAAGAAGAGAGGATCCACCAATTTCTGATTGGCCTAGATGATGCGAGTTACGGAACAGTGCGGTCAATTGTCCTGGCAACAGATCCTTTGCTATTACTGAATCGTGTGTATGCAATGCTAGTCCAAGAGGGGAGAGTGAAGACAATGGCTAAGGCATCAGAACAAAGAAGTTTGGTTGTGGGACTCACGATGCAGGCAAGGAACAAGACGAAAGGACGAGGAGATCCTAGAAAAAAATAAAAAATATGCTCTAACTGTAGCAAAAGTGGGCATGATGCTAAATGATGCTTTCAGATTATAGGGTATCAAGAATGGTGGGGTGATCAACCAAGGAATGAAGGAAGAGACTGTGGCAAAGGCTACGGACGACAAGGTACGCGTACTTGAGAAATTCCAGCACGTGCACATGTGGCACACACTGATGGAAGTTGTAGCATGCTAAGACACGAGATGTGAGATGTCAGGATTGACTAATGAGAAATGGAAAGTATTGATAGATATGATCAATAAGTAAATATCAAATGACTTTGAAAAAATGACTGGTAAGAGAATTTTTTTTATTTATGGATCATTGATAGTGGAGCTTCCAACCACATGACGGAAACCCTGAAAGATTTGTGTGAAAAGAAAACTAAACGCAGATATCTAGTAGGTTTACCGGATGGAGAGTAGGTGATAGCGTGCAAGCAAGGAACAGTGATACTTGAAGGAGGACTTGAATTTAAAAATGTTCTCTATGTGCCTCAATTAAAATGCAACTTACTCTCAGTTTTTCAATTAATAGATGAAGAACACTATATAGTATAATTCACTGATAAATTTTGTGTCATACAGAACCGCACTTCGAGGACGCTGATTGGAGCGGGTGAGCGGAAGGATGGGCTCTATTGGTATCGTGGGACACACAAGATTCAAGCTTGTCATGCCAGAGCAGAGAATCAACTAGCGCTTTGGCATAAGAGGCTAGGGCATCCATCATTTAAAATTGTGCAAATGCTCCGTAATGTAAGTGAGAAATATACAAGCAATGAGACTTGTGAAATTTGGGAAAAATCCAAACAAACAAGAGATAAATTTCCTTTAAGTGATTACCAAGCTTCCAATATTTTTTATTTAATCCGTTGTGGCTTGTGAGGATCCTAGGCTGCGTTTGTTTCTAAGAACAGGACAGGACAAGACACTGATGGACAGAGACACAAAAATTTGTGTTTTTGTATTCTATTTGGTGATAAACTAGAACAAATTGTGAAAATTCAATTTATTCTCATTTTTTTCATTAAAAAAATTTGAGATGAAAAATATAACAATAAAATATATATAATTATGAAAAATTAACAAGAATAATGAAAGAAAAAATAAAAAATAAGTTGTGTCCTTTGTTAGTGTCTCCGTGTCCTTCCTGTAAGGATGAACACAAAATAAACTAATTCAGTGTCTCTGGACACATTATCTTTGTCCATGTCTTCTCTGTCAAACACGATTTTGTGTCTCAGTGTCCCTGTCTCAGTGTCCTGTCTCTCTAAACAAACACAACCCTATAGAACTCTCTCCTTGTGTGGTGCTTCATATTTCTTAACTATTGTGGATGATTATTCACGAGCGATTTGAATATTTGTTGAAAGAAAAGGCTGAGGAATCAATCACATTGAAAAAATTTTTCACTTTAATTGAACGTCAATATAACAAGTATGTTAAAATGGTTCGATCTAATAATGGAACGGAATTCATGTGTTTAAAACAATACTTCCTACAGCAGGCATTCTTCACCAATCGTCATGTATTAATACACCACAACAAAATTGACGAGTGGAGCGCAAACATCGACATATTCTTAATGTTGCTAGATCATTACGTTTTCAAGGCAATCTTCCTATTCAGTTTTGGAGAGAATGTGTCTTAACTGCTGGCTATTTAATTAATCGTATGCTATCCTCAATACTAAAGGGCAGGATTTCGTATGAGGTTTTTCATGGAGCAATTCCAAGTTATAAGCACTTGCGGATTTTTGGCTGTTTGTATTATGCTCAAAATCAAAGTAGGCAACGGAACAAATTTGTCAGCCGTAGCCGAAAATGTGTATTTGTCGGGTTTCCTTTTAGGCAAAAAGGATGGAAACTATTTGACTTAGAAAAAGAAGTTTTCTTTGTCTCTTGTGACGTCCATTTGGTTGAAGATACGTTCCTTTTAAAGTGGATCAGGCTTTGGAACCAAGGATTAAAGATATTGGATCTCCTGTGACAAAAACAATTGTTGAAGAATACACACACAATGGGTCAAATTTAGCACCCACACTTGGGCCCAGTACTCCACACTTAAATGACTGTGTTGGGGATTCCCTCATTGAAGCACCTATTGATAAACAAGGGGGACATGAGATTAATGAAGATATTGAAGAAGAGTACATCGCTGACGATGCATTGGAACCAAGTGCAGCAGAAACAACGCTGACTTCCGATCTACTACTGGTCACAATGGACGTTCCACTTGGTCAGGGTCACCGCATGAAGACACCCTCAATCAGGTTGTGCAATTTTGTCTCTGCTGCCACGATACCAATAAGCCCTACTGACCAACCTCCCTCTTTATCAAATTCCTCAGGTGTGTCCTATCCTATACAAAATTTTGTGAATTATATTCTTTTTCCAAACAACACCATAATTTTCTTGCCTCTCTCCAGACAGAACAGGAGCTTCTATTTTTCTCTCAAGTAGTTAGAAATGAGCGTTGGCGTGAAGCGATGTCCCAAGAAATTCGTGCGCTTCAACTCAATGACACTTGAAAGCTCACAACCCTTCCCCTAGGAAAGAAAGCACATGGGTGTAAGTGGGTTTATAAAATTAAATACAATTCTAACGGGACAATAGAGAGGTTCAAAGAAAGACTGGTAATTTTGAAAAATAATCAAGTGAAAGGCTTGGATTACAATGAAACGTTTTTCCTAGTGATAAAGATGGTAACAATTCGCACAACACTCGCAGTGGCGGCAGCCCAAGATTGGGAACTCCACTAGATGGATGTCCACAATGCATTTTTTCATGGAGAACATGATGACGACGTTTACCTGAAGCTTACCCCTAATTTTCGAGTGCGTCAACAAGGACTGGTCTGTAAACTTTAGAAATCTCTCTTTGGACTATGGCAGGCTCCATGTTGCTGGTTTGCAAAATTTTCATCTACCTTCCTTTGATATAGTTTTAAGCAATCCCCAAAGGACCATTTCTTGTTTATCCTTCACCACAATAATGTGCAATTGATAGATTTGGTATATGTTGATGACCTTGTTATTACAGGAAATAATGGTGCTGCAATTCAACGTTTCAAAGAATATTTACACACATGTTTTCACATGAAATATTTAGGCCGATTAAAATACTTCTTGGGAGTTATATTGCCAGATCTCTGACTGAAATCTTTCTTTGCCAAAGAAAATATGCTTTCGACATAATCACAGAAAAAGGAATTCTAGGTGCTAAGCTTGTAGCAACACCATGCGAAGAGAATCATCGATTGGGGTCACCTACAGGTTCTTTTTTATCCGATCCTAGCATATATCGTCGACTTATTGGAAGAATGATTTATTTATGTTTTACTCGACCTGATCTAACCTACAATGTTCACATGTTATCCCAATTCATGCAAAATCCATGCATCGAACGTTGGCAAGCCGCTTTACGTGTTGTACGCTATTTAAAGGGACACTATGGACAAGGAATTTTTCTCCTACGAGAGAATGATTTGTAACTCTATGGATGGTGTGACTCCGATTAGGCTAGTTGTCCACTCACTCGCAAGTCAATCACTGGTTCATTCAGCTTGGTAACTCACTAATATCTTGGAAAACTTAGAAACAACAGACAGTGTCTGCCTCCTCTTCTACTGAGGTTAAATATCGTTCAATGGCTCAGACAACAAAAGAATTGAAGTGGATTAAATATATACTATCCTCTTTATACGTACCTCATCATATCTTCATTTGTCTCTATTGTGATAGTCAAGTATCTCTTCACATTGCTAAAAGTCCTATTTTTTCATGAACGTATGAAACACATTGAAGTAGACTGTCATCTTGTTCGGGATGAGATCATGTACCAACGCCTCCTTCCACCTTATGTTCCTACCAACGCCGACCTTTTTACTAAAGTTCCTGGTGCCAAAAAGTTTGAGGCAATATTGGTCAAGTTGGGCATTGAAGACTTGCATGTTGTACCTTGATGGAGGACCTTGATGGAGGGTATTAATGAAAATATTATATCAATACTATTTCTATAATTAAGTATAGATACAATACCCAAGGAGTACTCTCGTTTATATTTATTCATAGAATAGGAAATTATGCATTCTAATTTATTAGGATTGTAAATTATGCCTTTTAAGATAGGAAAGATTTGATATAGTTTCATATCAAAAGATGTATATATATGTGTTCATGACTAATGGAAAAGCAGGTTGAAACAACTAATTTTTTACAATATTAAAAGTATTTTATAAATAAATTATTTTATATTTGAATTTTTATCATAAAAGTACTTATTTTAAAGTTATTTTAATAAATAAGAAAAATAAAATAGTTTTTGAGAATGAGAGAAGTCAAAATTTTTTATTTTTTTTTAAAAACTCTTAAACATTTGTTTAAAAAGTTAAAAATATATTTAAAAAACTGTACCAAACAACATTAATATAACATTTCATAAGTAAAAAATTTTAAAAATAATTTTTGAAACTTTCTAAACAGTTCATAATCCTACGCACAGTAGTCACCACAACGTAATGTTTACAAGTTTTTTCTTTTCAAATATGCTTAAGAACAATTGTTTCACTCGGTTTTTTTTTCTGACTTCGACAGGAATGTTGAAACGAGATTGTATGAAAATTTTATTCAGGAAGCAGGTATGACTCCTCTTTCAAAAGGGTGAGCTCGATCCGAAATTTACTTAATCAGTGCCTTTTATTAAATCAATCAATTATAAAAGTGTCAATCAATGAACTTATATAAAAAAGAAAACTTGAAAGCAAAAAGAAACGTAGGAAATGACTAAAATTGATAATAGAATTAAAAATAAAAAACAAGGAAAATAATAAATAACATGGTAAAAGAAATTACATTAAAAGAAATTGTAAAATAACAGAAAAGGAAAAAACAAAAATGAAGAAGAAAAAATAAAATAAGAGAAAAGTGATGGCATTCAACACTCACATGCACAAGCACTCTATTCTTCCGTGCGTCAATGTGACTGAGAATTGCTTACAAAATTTAGGTGTGGATTAGAGTAGATTCGAATGCATGCTTGTGTTAACTTCAACCTTCTTATTTATAGAGAAAACCTTCGACAGTTATTCCTTTTTCTTCAATTTGTTAAAATTTGCACCATATTTTCCACTTTCAGCCTAAGAGTCAAACAAAAATCTTTGTTCTCAAGTCAAAGTAATCGCTAGTCAACCTTTGTTCCTGCATTGTCTATTTCTGAGTTCGACTCTCTTTGACTTTCACGTCCCTTACGATCGACCTAGTTCATAGTCGAGGTTCATTCCGATCAAAGAACCCATTTTTACTACCAACAAATTGCCCCTTTAAAATTTATTATTTTGTTGAAAAAGTATAAATTTTATATATTTGTGGTCATGTGCTCGGCACTTGTCATCTTAAAATTTAAAAAATATTTTAGTTATACCATGTTAGAGCGGCGCGAGTTTTTCTTGGGGATACATAACGTTTTCTTGGTTTTTTAATGAGTCATTTTGAATATAAATGTCTTTGCAATTATTTCTTCCCCAATTTCAAAAAGCCCTATCTCTCTTCTCCAAGCAACGATTCACCCATGGCTTCTCAACCCATTCTCCATTTGAGTACCACGCCAGCCATGACTGCCACTTCTTCTTCCTCAACAACTATAGCTACTACTTCTACCGCAGTGGCTGCCTCGATGGCTCCTACTTCTGCAACAGTTACTACTGTGCCTCCAATGGCATTTGCGACTGCCGCTTCGTCATCTTCTCTTTCATCAGCTATTGCTACTGTTGCTGCTCCTTCTCATCATTTCGAAGAAGATGACGATGTAGGGATTATTCATGCTCCTCAATTAGTGACTAAAATGGCTGAGTTTTAAAGATGACGGGACTTTGAGGGTCCCAAATCCAAATGTCGAGATCTCTGATCTTTGGCACAGTCAGGTATTCCTTCCATTCTCAATAAATGGGGTATTGCATTCTTTCCTAGGTCCGATAGTACTCCAAAACAAATCAAGTCTATTTACTCATTCTTTCCATCAACCCCAGAGCATTTACCAATGATTTTTTGTAAAAATGTTAAGACCTAATATTTTGCTGGTCGCATTTTCAAAACTACCCCTACAGATTTGAGTTCCTACTTTTCGGACTGGATGTCTCAACTTGCATCAGTGTATAAACCTATTTGAAAAGCTATCAATATCATAGAAGTTCTGAAATTAGCCACTTTTGACCTTTTCCTTCACAGCTCCTTTACTAGGGGCTAGTCTATACTTTTGGTGTCCTGCTACCAACAATTTTTATTTTTTATACGGAATGATGGGTCCGACTTTAATGAAAATGTCGACCTTGACCGACTTGCCGACTGATGGCGAGTTTGTTTCATGGGCAATCGACTATTCAGAAGATGACTTTGATATCAACATCGAATCTAATTCCATCTCAAGGTTTATTCAAAATAACATGGGTTCTGAAGGGGACCCTGTTTCCGACAGTGAACATGTAGCATTTCTCCTCCTTTGGCTCAATTCTTTTGTATTTTGTTCGAAGTCGGTCCAAATTCAAAAAAGCAACTACTTTCCCCTGGCCATTATGCTTCATCATCAGAAATTCATTAATCTCCCTGCCTTTATTATGAGTCAATTATATGAATCCCTTTCTTTGATTGTCAGTGAAATCTATCAAGAGGACTCCTCAATCAATCCATTTGGTCCTCTTTGGGTTGCCAATCTTTGGTTAAAAGCTATTTTCGAACCTCAATTCATAGCTTCTTCGACTAAACTTCCTAGCACTCCTATTGATGATATTCGTTTCTTTCAGCTTTCTTGGACAAAACCGAAAACAATGTCTTCTATAGATGCTTTTCGACACTTCCTCTTTATTCTTTTTGACATCAAAGAAGACCATAATGTTTCATACTTTTCTAATCATTTTTCTTTTCGACCTAGTGCCTTTTCACACCTGAGTTCCTTTACTTCTCCTCAGCCAGCAAACCAAGCAATAGTCAATGACTTATGGATTAAGATATTAACTCCTCAAATTCTTTTTGTCGGGTTATCTCAAGAGTCAACTTAGGCCCTTAAAAAGAAACTCGTTACTTATTCCCCGTAGTATGTTGCTCGATAGTTTGGTTTAGCTCAACATTGCCTTCACCCCTTTCTTTCGACCCTGGGGCTCAGCTAAACCACTATGAAGTATCAGAGGTAGAAGATCTCACCAAGATGTTGGACCTGAACCATCAAAGGATGTCGACCTGGTATCAACATTTGGATGTCAATCCCTGTTTCTTATCGACTCAAAGTTTTCATGGTTGGTGGTCAAAGTACCTTTACTCGCATTGTGCTTCTATCGTCCATGCTTTTGCTAATTTAGTCTTTTCTACTATTGTGCCGACTGCAATTGTATGGAAGAAAATCAGAGGTAAAGACATTACTGAAATTATGAAGTTTGAAAAAATATTATCAAGTTAAATGGAACTTTAGGAAGGTAAAATGGGTCTTTAATGAGGCTTTAGAGGTATGAAAAAAGAAGAAAGAGGAACACTTTAACAAGTGTCTCCGCCGTTTTTTCAAAGCTCGCGCTAAAGATCCTTTGGCCAAAAGAGAATCTTTTTTGCGTCCTTTCAAATTTTCTTCTTTTCCCAATGCCCCTTTTGGTCTTGCAGATGGAATCTCTGACCCTCCTAAAAGGGATTTAGGGTAATTTAAGAACTTCAAAAACATGATCTAAGGACATGTGGAGTAACTTTGACTAATCTCAAATATGGTCGAGACACTCATCATGTGGTGAGTGGTCGAACGAGGATCCTTAGGTATCCTCCAGGTACTTCATACTCTTTTGGATTGATTATTCCTTTTAAAATTCCTTATTGTAACTTCTTTCAATGCAGGTGCTCGACCGCCTACCATTACTGGAGTTGCTACCGACCCTCCTTCAGTTAAAGAAATCTAGGATTCAGATGAAGATACTGCTCCACCAAGAGCCAAATCTAGTCGTGGTGGTCAAGGAAGAGGTAAATCGAAAGGTGCGACCCTGACTTCAAAGAAACATGGTTCCATTGACATCTTAATGAACACTGAATCACCAAAGAAGAGTCGGCCCACCACTTCTTCTAAGGTACATACTTAGTCATTATTCTTTTTAACTTTTTTAACTTTCTTACGATAATTATTTTCTAGTTGAGAAAATCTCAGTCGAATCAATTCCAGAAAGGAACTTCTTCTCAAATTGATGATGTTGACACTCCCTCTAACCCAGAGGTCGACCAACCTGTTCGTGTTGAAAGAGAAATTCTTCAGCCTCCGTTGATCCCTGTTCCAATTCCAACTCAGAATCCATCCTCAATTGCTTCTTCACATACTTCGATGACTTCTCCCTTGGTACATTCTTTGTTGATCGAATTCGTAGAGTCAATCCTTCTTTGCTATTTGACTTATTTTTATTTTCAGGCAAGTTACAACTCTCTTCCAAGTGGCGCTAAAACTCATCAAGAGTCTGGTCTTGCCCATGGGTCGAGATCGACTACTGCAGCAATTGTGGTTTTTCATATTCAACCATTGGCATAGAAATCTGTTGATTAGGGCCTCGAAGCACCATTCACTGTTCCTCCTCCAAAAGCTGGAGATTTAAACATTGATGACGTCGACTTCGAATTGGAGAATATCCTATCTGAAGCTTGACATGTATATTCTTTTGAAGGGACTAAAATGGTATCGTCACATCCAGAATTAAGTGCCATCATTCAACCTTTTAAGGAGTCGATACCTGGTAAACCAGTCAAGGAAAAGAAACTCATATAGCAAGTTACTTCTCCTGCTCCTACGGGCCCAGATCCTCAGGTCATTGAACAAGTCAACATCATCTTCAACAGTCTAAATCAGCCTCTAGAGGATATTAATAATAATAATGCCAATTTGAAGGTTAGACTTATCAATGCTCTTGCTTTTCTCAGTCCCACATTCCCTTTGATACTCATTCAGCTCTAAGTTCCCTTTACTGAAGAGGTTTATGTTCATCTCTTCAAAATTTAAGATGTTGATTATGAGCTAAACTAATCGATCAAGACCTTACCAATCATGACATACAATTGAAAAAAATGTGAGAAAGCTAAGTCCTATATTGTTGAAGTTCTGTCAGAGGGTCAAATAAAAGAGCAACAATTGGTATCAAAAAGCGCGTCTTTAGAAAAACGAGTTGGCTGGCTTGAAATCTAATAAAAATAAGGTTTTAGCAACTAATGTCGCTCTTTCCGTTTGACTTCACAAGATTGAACAAGCTCATTCTACCGGTATTATAGGTAGAGGGGCTTTGGTTGAAGCAATCACTTGAGCTATTAGTGCCAGAGATGCAGTAGCCCAAGAGACAATAAACATGGGTCGACGCCAAGAAGACTTGAAGCTGATGTTTAGGATCTTATTTTAATTTACTTATTTTTTTTGTATTTTGAACTTGTCATGTGACTTTTGAATTCCTTTTGTTCTAGCGATCACAATGGTATTTTTTGAGATATTTAGCGTTTACATGTATGCTTCGATTGCTAGTTACATATCGTATTCCATACGCATTACCATCGAACACCTTTTCTATCTTGAAAGGTTCTTCCTATAAAGGAGACTATTTTCCTCTTACATATTTAGTCAAAAGTACCAGTTTTAAAAATAAGTCATCAACTGAAAAGGTTTTACTCTTTACCTTTTGATTATATAACTTAGCTATCATTTCTTTTTATTTGACAATTCTATCTAGTGACATTAGTCAAACTTGGTCTAAATCATCTAATTCATCGATCATGCTTGACCAATATTGTTCGATTGGTAAGTTATTCTGCCTTGCTACTCTTATATTTTGAAAGTTTATTTTCAATGGTAGCACAACTTTATGCCCTTGTACTAATTCATAAGGTGTTGACGTAATTGATTCTCTTGGAGAACATCTGTAAGTCCATAACACCTGGCTCAGTATATTGTGCCAATTTTGAGGTTGCCTTCCTATGTGCTTCTTAATTAAATTTATTATGATTTTGTTGACAACCTTAACTTGACCATTAGCTTAGGCATAATAAAGAGTCAAATGTACGATTTCATACTTTGAGATTCAGCATATCCTTATATCTGTCGACCAGTAAACATAGTCCCTTGGTCCATAGTCAAGATTTGCGGAATGCCAAATCTGTGAATGATCGACTCCTCAATGAAATCAATTATTTTGGATTGTGTTACTTCCTTCATAAGCATAGCTTCCACCGATTTAGTGAAGTAGTCGACAATAATCAAAATAAATTTGGGTCCTTTAGTCAACGGAGGATGTATTAATCCTATCAAATCCAATGCCCATCCTTGAAATGGCCAAGGGTTAATAATAGCATGTAAGTCCGATGCAGGTACATTATGAACAAGAGCATATCGTTGGCATTGATCACATTTTCGAATGAACGCGATGCAATCTTTAACCATTGTTGGCCAATATAATTATTGTAGACTCAAGGTCCAAATCAATTTTTGACCTACTTGGTGAGCCCTACAAATACCCTCATGGACTTTAGCCATGGCTAAATAAGCTTCTTGAGCTCCCAGGCATTGAAGTAAAGTTCCATTGATACTTTTCTTGAATAATTTCTCACCAATTAATGCAAAGTTTAAAGCTAAATTTTTAGCTTTTGATCCGTTCTTTGATTAGGATTTTTTAAAAAATAATAGGCTTATATCTCCAATTATTTGTGTCAATGGGATAAACACAGCAAACTCTGTTATATCTAAAGGAGTTAAATCTGTTTCGATTTCAGTGGACTCTTTCAGAAAATTTGGAGAAATTTTATACCCAAAAGCCATTTGTGCTAATTCATTCACTTCTTGATTTAACTCTCTGAAAACATGTCTTATTATTACTGAGTCAAATTCAGCCAAGAGTTGAACTACAACAGTAAAGTACTTGGCTAGGTTTTTACCAACAACTTTGTAGTTTCCAGCTAACTATTGAATTACTAGTTATGAATCTCCCATTATCTCAACTGTTTGAGCCCTTCTTTCTATTAATAATTCTAATCCAATAATTAAAGCTTCATATTTAGCTTCATTATTTGATAAATCACTCTCAAATCAAAACATAAATTTAATCAGAACACCAGTAAGTGTAATAATAATTATTCTATCTCCTACCGCATGTTGATACTTAGAACCATCAAAGAATAATTCCCAAGATTTAAGTTCTAAATATCCGATTATATTTTCAATGCTCTCTACATCGATCTCGACACATGGGTGGTTAGCCAAAAAACCAGCTATCACTTGCCCCTGACTGCTTTGGCAGGGACGTAAAATAGTGAAAATTCAATAAGTCTTAATATCCATTTTCCGATTTGACTTCTTAGAATTGGATAAGGGAGCATATATCTAATAATATCAAATTTCGACACAGCATAAATATATCTTCCAATTAAACAACTTTTAAGTTTCGTACAAGAGAAATACAAGGTTAAACAAAGTTTTTCGATTGGACTATATCTAATTTCAACACTAGTCAGTGTTGACTAAGGTAATATACTACTCTTTCATTTCCTTCATAATCTTCTTAGGCTAGCATATTTCCCAGAGTCATTTCTAATGCAGACACAAAGTTTTACTGGTCAACCATGTCGAATCGGTGCTAAAACTGGTAGTGAAGTCAAGTATCATTTTATTTGGTCAAAAGCCTCTTGATGCTCCACATTTCATTTGAACTTTCTCCCTGTTTCAATTTCAACAAGGAAGTAAATATTTTAGTCTTGCCAGATAAGTTTGAAATGAAACATCGAAGGAAGTTAACCATACCTAAGAATGACTATAACTCTTTCTTATTCTTAGGAGGTGAAGCATCGAAGATGGATTTGCACTTGTTACTGTCAACTGCTATTCCTTTTTTTGGCACAATGAATCCAAGAAAGTTTCCTGTAGATACACCAAAAGCACATTTCAATGGATTCATTTTGAGTCGATGTTTCTTCATTCGACAGAAAGCAGTTTCTAAGTTTGTCAAATGAGAGTCGATCGACTCTAATTTTACAATTATGTTATTATAAAATTTCAATAAATTTTTCTATGAAGTTATGAAAAATACAATTCATACCTTTGGTACGTGGTGCTAGCATTTTTCAGTCTTAATGGCATTACTAAGCATTCTTAAGTTTTGATTGCCCCAGGACATTAAAAAGTTATTTTTGACATGTCTATTTGTGCAATGAATATTTGATTGTAGTGGAGTATCCATCCTTGAAATCCCTGAAATCAATACAAATACTAAGTTTTCCATTTTTTCTGAATCACAGGCATGATATTAGAAATCCAGTTGACATACCTGGTCATTCTTATGAACCCGGCTTTAAGTAGTCACTCGACTTCCTCTTTGATTTTGATTGTTACTTCTGGCATAAAGCGTCGAGGGGCTTGCTTGATGGGTCGAGCATTAGGATATAATGGTAGTTTATGCTCGACTAGTGCCCTATCTAATCCAGGCATTTCAGCATAATCCCAAGCGAAACAGTTATGATACTTCGTCAAAACTTTCACTTGTTTTGCTTTGAATGGGGCTTCCAACCATAGACTAATGTAAGTTATTCTTCCTGGTCCACTGGTGGACGAAATTGTGATTGCCCTCTTTGTATTTGCATGAGATTTATTTAATGGCTCTTTGGCATATGTGATCACAACTACGTTCAACTTAACCAGCAAGTGTACTGGGTCATCCAAGTAATACCTTACGTGAGTAAGGGTCGATCCCACAGAGATTGTTGGTATGAAATAAGCTATGGTTACCTTGTAAATCTCAGTTAGGCAGATTATTGGTTTAAATTTGATTAATGGAATAAATGGAAAATAAAAGGGATAGAAATACTTATGTAAATCAATAGTGGGAATTTCAGATAAGCGTATGGAGATGCTGTGCTCCTCTTGAATCTCTATTTTCTTATTACATTCATCCAATTCTTCCTAATCCTTTCCATGGCAAGCTGTATGTAGGGCATCACCGTTGTCAATGGCTACATCCCATCCTCTCAGTGAAAACGTTCCTATGCTCTGTCACAGTGTAAAATCCGGTTAATTAACGGCTAATTAACCCATAAATGAGAATTTATTCTAGAAAGCCCAAAATGTGATTTTTGTGGCTAAATATGATAGAGGAGGTTGAGACGAGAATTTCGGTACCAATTTTATAGAATTCAGACCAAGATTGGACTGAACGGGCCAAACCGGACCCAAAGTGGGCCCTTGGCCCAACTAAACTAAACTAAAACCCTAGTTTTTAGCATTCTCTCTCCTCACAACACTCAATTCACGCTGAAAAAGAGAGACCATGGAGGGAAGAACACTCTCTCAAGTTCTCTCCCTTGGTTGATCTTCAAACCACCATAACTTTTGATCTAGAGCTCCGATTGCCGCTCCATTTGCGGCCACGCGTTCACCACGGAGAGCTCTACAAAACCCATACAATCAATCTTGAAGTAAGACACGTGTTTCTATTCGAAATTCCAGCCCTTATTTTTGAGTTTCATGGGTGAAATGTTGAGATTTTGGGTTCTTTGATGTTATAGGACCCAACTCTCTTGAAGGAGAAGGTTAATCCTGTCTCCTTGGACCTTGGGTGTGGTAAGATTCTCAACCCTAGTGTAATTTTGTTGTTTTATGATGTTTGGGTTTTGAGATGTTGTGTATGGGTATGATGATTGTGGCTTAGGTTGTGTATATGTGAATATTGGAGCTTGATTGGTGATTTTGAAAAGCTTGGAAAGGGTTTGGTGGTGAAAAATCTGTTCTTGGAGGTGTTGAGGCCTTGAGAGCTTGTGGATAAGTGATTTGGAAGTGCTCCAGTGGAGCTTGGAAAAATCGGCTAAGGTATGGTTTCGGTTTCCCGTATCTAATATGTAATGTGGTAGGAAATACTTAGGCTAGAGGCCCTAAGATAGGCATTGAATGGTTGATGTTGTTGAATGATTGAGATATATGATGTGGTCATGTATGTGATGATGATTAATGATGCCTTGATGGTATGATGTATGAGAAATATGCATGTCGTGATATATGCTTGATGATTGGTTATGGTTGAATTGTGGGTTGAACCATGTTGATGGTGAGTATGATATTAATTGTGTACAATGATGATTTATTGGAATTGGTGTTGTTGAGAATTGGCATGAGGGAGAGTACATGATATGTCAATATGTTTGAGTTTGAGCCACTTGGGTGAAGTGGGTTAAAATGATGAGATAGTGGTTTTGTAAATTGTGGTAAAGTGTCAATGTGTGAATTGAGGAGGCTTGATGTTGAAATTGATATATTTTGATTGATTTCAAAGAAAAGGGATGACAATGGCATGTTTTGATTGATTTTGAAAAGAGTTGGAAATGGCTTGTTTGCAAATGGCAATTTGTGGTTTTTATGAAAAACATGATTTTTGGGCATACTTTGACGGGACATAACTTGGACTACGGATCTCTGTTTTGTGCCAAATCTATTTAGAAATGAAATTGGATCCGGGAAGTCCATGCCGTTCGAAGAACGGGTGAAAAATGATTTAAAATGAGAAAGTTATGTCCGTTGGAAGATTGGGGTTTAAATTGGTGAATTCTGCAGCTTTTAACTTAGAAAATTTTTAGCAGAATGACCCCTTGCGCGTGGGCGCACTTGGCGCGTGCGCACCGTTCTTCCCAAAAATGCCATCCACGCGTGCACGTGATGTGCGCGGGCGCGCCGATTGTGCTGCACCCAATGCCCAGCCATTTTCCAGAGAGTTATGCCAGAACTGGGCCAGTGTTGTGCCTGGGGCACGAGAACACCCACGCGTACGCGCGGTTGACGCGTACGCGTCGATTGGCAAATTTTTAATCCACGTGTTAGCGTGCATGACGCTTGCGCGTCGATGAGTTTTTGAGGCCATCCACGCGTGCGCGTGGAGTGCGCGTATGCGTGGACCTGTTTTCATCCCGAAGTTGATTTTTGAGTTTTAAAAGCCAAATTTCATACTTCTAAGCCTCCGATCTCACCACTTATATCTTAAATCATTATGAAATGACTAGCTACGAGAAGAAAGGCTAGTGGATGTGGTAACTTGCGAGTAAAGCAAGGGAAAAATGAATGATCATTGAGGATCAAGCATGATTATGTGGGATGCGGAGGATGGTGATGGAAGTGCTTGTTATGCCATGGGCCGAAAGGCCGTATTTGTTAATGAGATGGCTGGTTATGGATTTAACCGTGATGCCAATGGGCTGGTTATGGATTTAACCGTGAGCCGGAAGGCTAGATTGTTGCCGTGTTACGGCGGAGCCATGATTATGGTCATGTATAAATGCATATATGCTATTGAATGAATTGTGAATATTGCACTTCCACTGTTGGAGATGAGAGTTTCCCTGGGAGGAAGCAGTGGCTAGCCACCACGTGCTCCAGGTTGAGACTCGAAGCTCTTTTGACCCTATGTCATAAGTGTGGCCGGGCACTGTGAAAGACCCGGATGAGCTCGCCCCCGTAAATATTCACCAGTGAAGGTGATGGATATAGATCATGATTATGATCAAGTTTATGACGAGTATAACTCGAGTTGGGGATGCGTGACAGAGGGACAGTCCAATGGTTAGCTACCAGGACTTGTCGGGTTGGCTCTATAACCGACAGATGATATCATCAGCCACTAGGGACAGTCATTCATCATATGCATACTATATGAATTGTTTGAGATTGCTTATTTGACTGCATATTACTTGCTAATTGTCTAAATGCCTTACTTGTTCCTAATTGTATATTTCTTGCTTGATATAACTGTGTTTGCTACATTATACTCCTGCTGGTGGTTGGGAGGTTTGAAGGAATTGGAAAGGGAAGTATTAGTTAGACTGAAGTATCTTTAGTCAGATGCCCTTTATGGTTTAGCTTGATTATAAGCTTTGATATTATCTGGAAGAAGTTCTAGGATTGCCTTTGGCTTTCCTCCATTATTATGTATTATATATGTGGAAGCTGTTACCATGCTGGGGACCTCTGGTTCTCACCCATGCGGATTTTGTGGTTTTCAGATGCAGGGCGTGAGGTTTCCCGCTGAGGCATGCTGGAGACTTCTAGATTTGCGAAGATCCTTTATTCTCGGGACCATGTTTTGGTTTATATATTTTGCTTAGATACTTTTATCTCCATTAAATAATACAAACTGTGATGACTCCTCTTATGGGAGATTTTGGAGAATAGGTTTTATGTATTTGTGTCCCTTTGGGTTCCCTTTGGGGTTTTCCTTATTTTATCATATGTATATATATTGCTACGCTCGGACCGGTTATCTTCGCAGCCGGATTTTGAGTCTTGATATTCCTGTTTTTGACACTCCTTTGTATATATATAATCTCGTGTTGGTTATCCTTGTTCGTTACGTTATCGAGCGGAGTGTTGCGCTTTTGAGTTGCGGTTTTTGTTTACCCTTTTTTCTACAAAGGCTCCTAGTTATAATCAATCATTCATACTACTATACATACTAAATTTTTATTTTAGAGGTCGTAATACCTTGCCATCTCTGAATTATGACTTAAGCATAAGACTCTGTATGGTTGGGTGTTTCATTATGGTATCAGAGCAGTTCGTTCCTGTAGAGCCTGAGGGATGGACTGACTATGCTTCTGTGCATTCTCTGTGTGTGTGTTATGTGCTATTAGTATATCTGCTTGATATAATTGGCATAAACGTTCATGAGCATGCATTTGGAACTTTGAAGCACTAGACTTCCGATATTGAGACTGATCAACTTAATATCGATTGTTTGGTGTGTATAGGAACCAGATGGCGCCTCGTGGACGCGGTAGAGGTAGTGTGAGAGGTCGTACGAATGCTCGTGCACCGGAGAATAACCCTAATGACCCGGTGAATTTTATGACTGCGTTGGAGAACATGGCTGTTGCTATGCAAGCCACTGCTGAGGCTCTTGGTCAACAGATGAACAACCATGGTAATGATGGAGGTGGAGTTCAGGGCCCGATGACACTGGCAAACTTTTTGAAGGTTAATCCACCTAAGTTCAAGGGAACTACTAGTCCGACTGAGGCTGATACATGGTTTCAGGCTATAGAGCGAGCACTGCAAGCACAAGTGGTACCTGAAGGGCAGCGTGTCGAGTTTGCTACCTATATGCTTACAGGTGAAGCGTCGCATTGGTGGCAAGGTATCCGACGTCTTCTGCAGCAGGGTGATGACTATATCACTTGGAATGTCTTCCAAGAGGAGTTCTATAAGAAGTACTTTCCGACTTCTGCTAGGACGGCTAAGGAACTTGAATTGTTACAGCTGAAGCAGGGTACTATGTCCATATCAGAGTATACTGACAAGTTTGAGGAGCTGTTCAGGTTCTCTCGTATGTGCCAAGGGACTCCGGTGGAATATGAGGAATGGAAGTGTGTTAAGTATGAAGGAGGACTCCGGAGCGATATTTTCAGTTCAGTGGGACCAATGGAGATTAGGACTTTCTCCGAGTTGGTAAACAAGTGTAGGGTTGCTGAAGAGTGTGTGAAGAGGGCAACCGCTGAGAAAGGGAGTCAAAAAGGATCATTCCCACAGAACCGAGGGAAGAGCTTTGCACCTAGAGGTCCGTCTTTCAAGAGGGGAAGCTCTTTTAGGAGGCCCAACAACAACAACAACTCCCAAGGGAGGAAGTTTGGGAAGCAGCCTCAGAATGATCAAGCTTGTACTAGGTGTGGAAGTCAACATCCGGGAGCACCATGCAAGGCCGGATGGGGTTTGTGCTACACTTGTGGAAAGGCGGGGCATAAAGCCGCATATTGTCCTGAGAAGCAGAAACAAGGTGCTGGAAAAGCACAACAGACCGGTCGGGTGTTCACCACTTCAGCTGTAGGAGCTGAGGGATCTGAGACACTCATTCGAGGTAACTGTGAAATGGCTGGTCAAACTTTAAATGCTTTATTTGATTCGGGAGCATCACATTCATTCATTACATTTGAGAAAGCCCATGAGTTAGGATTGAAGATTGTAACTTTAGGTTATGTCCTAAAGGTGTACAATGCTACCCATGAAGCCATGATAACTAGGCTAGGATGCCCGGAAGTTTCCTTTAGGTTCAAGCAGCGTGATTTTATTCATAATTTAGTCTGCTTACCGATGATTGGTCTTGATCTTATCTTGGGATTGGACTGGTTATCTAAGAACCATGTTCTGCTAGATTGTTCTACAAAGTCGGTGTACTTTATGCCGGAAGATACAGAAGGGCCGGTCGTGGTGAATAATTATTACTTGAATTCGATGATGGTGAACTGTTCCGGAACCGAATGTCAGGGTATCATGTTGTTAACCGCGGGCATTTCGGGTGATGATCAAAGGTTGGAACAGATTCCGGTTGTGTGTGAGTTTCCGGAAGTGTTTCCTGATGATATTGATGAGTTTCCACCTAACCGAGAGGTTGAGTTTGCTATTGAATTGGTGCCTGGGGCGGGACCAATCTCAAGTGCTCCTTATAGGATGTCACCGTTAGAGATGGACGAGCTAAAGTCTCAGTTAGAGGATTTATTGGAAAAGAATTTTATACAACCAAGTGTCTCTCTGTGGAGTGCTCCAGTGTTACTGGTGAAGAAGAAGGATGGGAGTATGCAGCTCTGTGTGGATTACAGGCAGTTGAACAAGGTTACAATAAAGAATAAGTACCCATTGCCGAGAATTGATGATCTCATGGATCAGTTACAAGGAGCTGGAGTTTTCTCCAAGATCGATTTGCGATCCGGTTATCACCAGATAAGGGTGAGGGGTGAGGATATCCCTAAGACCGCTTTCAGGACTCGTTATGGTCATTACGAGTACACTGTAATGTCTTTTGGGTTGACGAACGCTCCTGCAGTGTTTATGGACTACATGAATAGAGTTTTCCGTCCGTTTTTGGATAAATTCGTTGTTGTCTTCATTGATGACATACTGATTTATTCCAAGACTGAAGAAGAGCATGCGGAAAACTTGAGGACCGTGTTACAGATTCTAAAGGAGAAGAAACTTTATGCAAAACTGTCTAAGTGTGAGTTTTGGAAGAGTGAAGTGAAGTTTTTGGGCCATGTGGTGAGTAAGAAGGGAATAGCCGTAGATCCAACTAAGGTGGAGGCTGTGACGGATTGGAAGCAACCAACCACCGTGACGGAGATAAGGAGTTTTCTGGGTTTAGCTGGCTATTACCGAAGGTTTATCAAGGGCTTTTCACCAATAGCTTTGCCAATGACAAAGTTAACCCGCAAAGACACTCTGTTTGTTTGGATTCCTGAGTGTGAGGAGAGCTTTCAGACATTGAAGAAAAAGTTGACCACCGCACCTGTGTTAGTGTTACCTGAGCCGAACGAGCCATTTGAGGTGTATTGTGATGCCTCATTGAAGGGTCTAGGGTGCGTGCTGATGCAGCATCATAATGTGGTGGCATATGCCTCATGACAGTTGAGACCTCATGAAGTTAGTTACCCTACGCACGATTTGGAACTCGCTGCAGTTGTGTTTGCCTTGAAGGTGTGGAGGCATTATCTCTATGGGGTTAAATTCCAAGTCTTCTCCGATCACAAGAGTTTGAAATATCTCTTTGATCAGAAAGAGCTTAATATGAGGCAGAGAAGGTGGATGGAATTGTTGAAGGACTACGACTTTGAGTTGCATTACCATCCGGGAAAGGCGAACGTAGTGGCGGATGCGTTAAGTCGGAAGTCGTTATATGCGGCTTGGATGATGCTTCAAGAGGAGAAGTTGCTCAAGGGATTTGAGAGTCTGAAAATTGGTGCTCGAGAAGTATCTGGAACTTTGTATTTGAGCCGATTAGAGATCTCAAGTGATTTTAAGTCCGAACTCCTAAAGGCTCATCAAAATGATGAAGCGTTATGGAAGGTGTTACCGGCTATTGAGCAAGGAAAACGGTGGAGAGTGTCGGAAGAAAAAGATGGGTTATGGAGATTCAGGGGTAGGATCATTGTGCCGGATGTTGGCACTTTGAGGCAAGATATTTTAAAGAAGGCACACAAAAGTGGATTCTCCATTCACCCAGAAAGTACTAAGATGTACCATGATTTAAAGGCGATGTTTTGGTGGCCGGGTATGAAGAATGATGTGGCAGAATATGTGTCAAAGTGCTTAACTTGTCAAAAGGTAAAGATTGAACATCAAAGACCTTCCGGGATGTTGCAACCTTTAGAGATTCCGCAATGGAAGTGGGAAAGTATTGCAATGGACTTTGTGTCTGGATTGCCAAGGACTAGGGCTGGTTTTGATGCTATATGGGTGATTGTGGACCGACTAACGAAGTCAGCTCACTTTTTACCCATTCGGATGACTTACACCCTTGAGGAGCTAGCACGGTTATACATAAAGGAGATTGTGAGACTTCATGGTGTACCTGCTACTATAATCTCTGATAGAGATCCTCGTTTCACTTCAAGGTTTTGGGGTGCATTTCAGAAAGCTTTTGGAACCCGATTAAGCTTGAGCACGGCTTACCATCCTCAAACAGATGGTCAATCTGAAAGGATGATCCAAACACTAGAGGATATGTTGAGAGCTTGTGTTTTGGACCAACCGGCGAGTTGGGATCGGTATATACCATTAGTGGAGTTTTCATACAATAATAGTTATCATGCGAGCATCGGAATGGCTCCGTATGAGGCCTTGTATGGGAGGAAATGTCAATCTCCGCTATGTTGGTATGAAGCTGGAGAGAAAAGCTTGTTGGGGCCGGAAATGATAGCTGAGACTACTGAACAAGTCAAGAAAATCCGTGAAAGGATGCTTACGGCACAAAGTCGTCAAAAGAGTTACGCCGATCAGAGGCGAAAGCCCTTATAATTTGAGGAAGGAGATCATGTTTTTCTTAAGGTTACTCCGACTACAGGAGTAGGTAGGGCGATTAAGGCAAAGAAGTTGAATCCTCGATACATTGGTCCATTTCAGATCCTGGAAAGGATTGGGCCGGTGGCGTATCGGATGGCTCTACCACCTCATCTTTCGAATCTGCACGACGTGTTTCACGTGTCGCAGCTTCGGAAGTACACTCCTGATGCTAGCCATGTGTTGGAACCTGAGTCGGTTCAGTTAAGGAAGATTTGACGCTTCCAGTGGCTCCAGTCAGAATTGATGATACTAGTGTCAAACGGTTGCGTGGAAAAGAGGTTTCATTAGTCAAAGTGGCATGGAGTCGAGGCGGTGTTGAGGAACACACTTGGGAACTTGAGTCGGAGATGCAAACGGATTATCCGCATTTATTCTCAGGTATTTGCATTTGAATTTTGTGGGCAAAATTCCCAATTAGGTGGGTAGAATGTAAAATCCGGTTAATTAACGGCTAATTAACCCATAAATGAGAATTTATTCTAGAAAGCCCAAAATGTGATTTTTGTGGCTAAATATGATAGAGGAGGTTGAGACGAGAATTTCGATACCAATTTTATAGAATTCGGACCAAGATTGGACCGAACGGGCCAAACCGGGCCAACCGGACCCAAAGTGGGCCCTTGGCCCAACTAAACTAAACCAAAACCTTAGTTTTCAGCATTCTCTCTCCTCACAACACTCAATTCACGCTGAAAAAGAGAGGCCATGGAGGGAAGAACACTCTCTCAAGTTCTCTCCATTGGTTGATCTTCAAACCACCATAACTTTTGATCTAGAGCTCCGATTGCCGCTCCGTTTGCGGCCACGCGTTCACCGCGGAGAGCTCTACAAAACCCATACAATCAATCTTGAGGTAAGACATGTGTTTCTATTCGAAATTCCAGCCCTTATGTGGGATGCGGAGGATGGTGATGGAAGTGCTTGTTATGCCATGGGCCAAAAGGCCGTATTTGTTAATGAGATGGCTGGTTATGGATTTAACCGTGATGCCAATGGGCTGGTTATGGATTTAACCGTGAGCCGAAAGGCTAGATTGTTGCCGTGTTACGGCGGAGCCATGATTATGGTCATGTATAAATGCATATATGCTATTGAATGAATTGTGAATGTTGCACTTCCACTGTTGGAGATGAGAGTTTCCCTGGGAAGAAGCAGTGGCTAGCCACCACGGGCTCCAGGTTGAGACTCGAAGCTCTTTTGACCCTATGTCATAAGTGTGGCCGGGCACTGTGAAAGACCCGGATGAGCTCACCCCCGTAAATATTCACCATTGAAGGTGATGGATATAGATCATGATTATGATCAAGTTTATGACGAGTATAACTCGAGTTGGGGATGCGTGACAGAGGGACAGTCCAATGGTTAGCTACCAGGACTTGTCGGGTTGGCTCTATAACCAACAGATGATATCATCAGCCACTAGGGACAGTCATTCATCATATGCATACTATATGAATTGTTTGAGATTGCTTATTTGACTGCATATTACTTGCTAATTGTCTAAATGCCTTACTTGTTCCTAATTGTATATTTCTTGCTTGATATAACTGTGTTTGCTACATTATACTCCTGCTGGTGGTTGGGAGGTTTGAAGGAATTGGAAAGGGAAGTATTAGTTAGACTGAAGTATCTTTAGTCAGATGCCCTTTATGGTTTAGCTTGATTATAAGCTTTGATATTATCTGGAGGAAGTTCTAGGATTGCCTTTGGCTTTCCTCCATTATTATGTATTATATATGTGGAAGCTGTTACCATGCTGGGGACCTCTGGTTCTCACCCATGCGGATTTTGTGGTTTTCAGATGCAGGGCGTGAGGTTTCCCGCTGAGGCATGCTGGAGACTTCTAGATTTGCGAAGATCCTTTGTTCTCGGGACCATGTTTTGGTTTATATATTTTGCTTAGATACTTTTATCTCCATTAAATAATACAAACTGTGATGACTCCTCTTATGGGAGATTTGGAGAATAGGTTTTATGTATTTGTGTCCCTTTGGGTTCCCTTTGGGGTTTTCCTTATTTTATCATATGTATATATATTGCTACGCTCGGACCGGTTATCTTCGCAGCCGGATTTTGAGTCTTGATATTCCTGTTTTTGACACTCCTTTGTATATATATAATCTCGCGTTGGTTATCCTTGTTCGTTACGTTATCGAGCGGAGTGTTGCGCTTTTGAGTTGCGGTTTTTGTTTACCCTTTTTTCTACAAAGGCTCCTAGTTATAATCAATCATTCATACTACTATACGTACTAAATTTTTATTTTAGAGGTCGTAATACCTTGCTATCTCTGAATTATGACTTAAGCATAAGACTCTGTATGGTAGGGTGTTTCACACAGCACGGCTAATCATCTGTCGGTTCTCAATCAGGTTAGAATAGAATCCCTTGATTCTTTTGCGCTTATCATCACGCCCAGCCTTCAGGAGTTTGAAGCTCGTCACAGTCATTCAATCCCAGAATCCTACTCGGAATACCATAGACAAGGTTTAGACTTTCCGGACCCTCATGAATGCCACCATCTATCTAGCTTATACCACGAAGATTCTGTTGGGGAATCTAAGAGATATGCGCCCGGCCTAAAGTAGAATGGAAGTGGTTGTCAATCACGCGCATTCATAGGTAAGAATGATGATGAGTGTCACGGATCATCACATTCATCAAAGTTAAGTGTAACGTATATCTTGGAATAAGGATAGAAGAGAATTGAATAGAAAGTAATAATAATTGTATTGAAACTTGAGGTACAGCAGAGCTCCACACCCTTAATCTATGGTGTGCAGAAACTCCACTGTTGAAAATACATAAGTGAAAGGTTCAGGCATGGCCGAATGGCCAGCCCTCTCCATGATCAAGTGACCGAATAGTCAAAAGATTAAACTGTCAAAAGATGTCTAATACAATAGTAACTTATCCTATTTATACTAAACTAGCTACTAGGGTTTACATGAGTAAGTATTTGATGTATAAATCCACTTCCGGGGCCCACTTGGTGTATGCTTGGGCTGAGCTTGATCTATCCACGAGCTGAGGCTTTTCTTGGAGTTGAACTCCAAGTTATAACGTGTTTTGGGCGTTCAACTCCGGATCATGACGTTTTTCTGGCGTTTAACTCCAGACAGCAGCATGTACTTGCCGTTCAATGTCAAGTTACGTCGTTAATTTCCGAATAAGGTATAGACTATTATATATTGCTGGAAAGCTCTAGATGTCTAATTTCCAACGCCGTTGAGAGCGCGCCAATTGGAGTTCTGTAGCTCCAGAAAATTCATTTCAAGTGCAGGGAGGTCAGATTCCAACAGCATCAGCAGTCCTTTTGTCAGCCTTTTTCAGAGTTTTGCTCAAGTCCCTCAATTTCTACCAGAAATTACCTGAAATCACAGAAAAACACACAAACTCATAGTAAAGTCCAGAAATGTGAATTTAACATAAAAACTAATGAAAACATCCCTAAAAGTAGCTTGAACTTACTAAAAATTACCTAAAAACAATGCCAAAAAGCGTATAAATTATCCGCTCATCACAACACCAAACTTAAATTGTTGCTTGTCCCCAAGCAACTGAAAATCACTTAGGATAAAAAGAAGAGAATATACTATAAATTCCAAAATATCAATGAATATTAATTATAATTAGATGAGCGGGACTTGTAGCTTTTTGCTTCTGAACAGTTTTGGCATCTCACTTTTTCCTTTGAAGTTTAGAATGATTGGCTTCTCTTGGAACTTAGAAGTTCAAATAGTGTTATTGATTTTCCTAGTTAAGCATGTTGATTCTTGAATACAGCTACTTATGAGTCTTGGTCGTGGCCCCAAGCACTTTGTTTTCCAGTATTACCACCAGATACATAAATGCCACAGACACATGACTGGGTGAACCTTTTCAGATTGTGACTCAGCTTTGCTAGAGTCCCCAGTTAGAGGTGTCCAGAGCTCTTAAGCACACTCTTTTTGCTTTGGATCACGACTTTAACCACTCAGTCTCAAGCTTTTCACTTGGACCTGCATGCCACAAGCACATGGTTAGGGACAGCTTGATTTAGCCGCTTAGGCCTGGATTTTATTTCCTTAGGCCCTCCTATCCATTGATGCTCAAAGCCTTGGATCCTTTTTACCCTTGCCTTTTGGTTTTAAGGGCTATTGGCTTTTTCTGCTTGCTTTTTCTTTTTCTTTCTATTTTTTTCGCCAATTTTTCTTTTTTCTTCTTTTTTTTCGCAAGCTTTTTACTTTTCACTGCTTTTTCTTGCTTCAAGAATCAATTTCATGATTTTTCAGATCATCAATAACATTTCTCTTTGTTCATTATTCTTTCAAGAGCCAACAGTTTTAACATTCATAAACAACAAGATAAAAAATATGCACTGTTCAAGCATTCATTCAGAAAACAAAAAGTATTGTCACCACATCAATATAATTAAATTAAATTCAATGATAAATTCGAAATTCATGTACTTCTTGTTCTTTTGAATTAAAACATTTTTCATTTAAGAGAGGTGAAGGATTAATGGATTTTATTCATAGCTTTAAGACATGGTTACTACATACTAATGATCATGAAGTAGAGACACAAAACATAGATAAACACAATATTAAAAACCGAAAACAGAAAGAAATAAAAACAAGGAATGAATCCACCTTTAGTGGCGTCTCCTTCTTGAAGGACCAACAATGTCCTTAAGCTCTTCTATGTCCCTTGCTTTTCTTGCTCCTCCCTCATTGCTCTTTGATCTTCTCTTATTTCATGGAGAATGATGGAGTGTTCATGATGTTCCACCCTTAATTGTTCAACATTGTGGCTCAAATCTTCTAAGGAAGTGTTGAGTTGCTCCCAATAGTTGTTAGGAGGAAAGTGCATCCCTTGAGGCATCTCAGGGATTTCTTGATGATGAGCTTCCTCATGCATCTCTTGAGAACCGTGAATGGTCTCTCTTGCTTGCTCCATCCTCTTCTTGGTGATGGGCTTATCCTCTTCAATGGAGATGTCTCATTCTATAATAACTCCAGCTGAGTAACATAGATGGCAAATAAGGTGAGGAAAAGCTAGCCTTGCCATGGTGGAGGACTTGTCGGCTATTTTGTAGAGTTCATTGGAGATGACCTCATGAACTTCTACTTCCTCTCCAATCATGATGCTATGAATCATGATGGCCCGATCCACAGTAACTTCAGATCGGTTGCTAGTGGGAATGATGGAGCGTTGAATGAACTCCAACCATCCTCTAGCCACAGGCTTGAGGTCCAATCTTCTTAGTTGAACTGGCTTGCCTTTGGAGTCTATTCTCCATTGAGCTCCTTCCACACATATGTCCATTAGGACTTGGTCCAACCTTTGATTAAAGTTGACCCTTCTAGTGTAGGGGCGTTCATCCCCTTGCATCATAGGCAAGTGAAACGCCAACCTCACATTTTCCGGACTAAAATCTAAGTATTTCCCCCGAACCATAGTGAGATAATTCTTTGGATTCGGGTTCATACTTTGATCATGGTTCCTAGTGATCCATGCATTGGCATAGAACTCTTGAACCATCAAGATTTCGACTTGTTGCATGGGGTTGGTTAAGACTTTCCAACCTCTTCTTCGGATCTCATGTCGGATCTCTGGATACTCATTCTTCTTGAGCTTGAAAGGGACCTCAGGGATCACCTTCTTCTTTGCCACAACATCATAGAAGTTGTCTTGATGGCTTTTGGAGATGAATCTTTCCATCTCCCATGACTCGGAAGTGGAAGCTTTTGTCTTCCCTTTTCCTTTTCTGGCCTTAGGTTCCATTGATGGTAGTGGAAAACAAAAAAGATTATGCTTTGACCACACACCAAACTTAAAATATTGCTCGTCCTCGAGCAATAGAAGAAAGAAGAGAAGAAGAAGAAGAAGGAAATATGGAGGAGAGGGAGAGATGTAAGTTCGGCCAAAGGGAAGAAGAGGGGGTTGTGTTGTGTGAAAATGAAGTAGAATGGAAGGGTATATATAGGGAGAGGGGGTAGTGTGTATTCGGCCATTTAGGGTGGGAATGGGTGGGAAAATGGTTTTGAATTTTTGAAGGTAGGTGGGGTTTATGGGGAAGAGTGGATGGATGTGAGTGGTGAAGGGGGTGATTGGGAAGAGGAATTGAGGTGATTGGTGAAGAGTGTTGGGAAGTGTGACATGGGGAATACAAATCACAAAAATAGGATTAGGAGGTAAGGTGGGAATATAGTAAGTGGGGATCCTGTGGGGTGCACAGATCCTGAGGTGATCCTGTGGGGTCCACAGATCCTGAGGTGTCAAGGAATTCCATCCCTGCACTAAATAGGCATGTAAATTGCCTTTGCACACCATTCTGGCGTTTAAACACCCATTGGTGCACGTTCTGGGCGTTCAACGCCCATGTAAAGCATGTTTCTGGCGTTGAACGCCAGTTTCATGCTTGTTACTGGCGTTCACCGCCAGCTTTTCTTCTCTAGGCACATTCCTGGCGTTCAGCGCTAGAATGTAGCTTGTTTCTGGCGTTCAGTGCCAGAATGATGCTCTGTTCTGGCGTTGAACGCTGGCCAGATGCATCTTACTGGCGTTGAACGCCAGCCTGTGCGTCCTCCAGGGTGTAAATTTTTTCTTTTGCTGTTTTTGATTCTGTTTTTAATTTTTATGATTTTTTCGTGACTCCTCATGATCATGTACCTAATAAAACATAAAATAACAATAAAATAAAAATTAGATAAATAAAATTAGGTTGCCTCCCAACAAGCGCTTCTTTAATGTCACTAGCTTGACAGTGGCTTTCATGGAGCCACAAGGTGATCAGGTCAATGTTGTATAGTCCCAACACCAAACTTAGAGTTTGGATATGGGATCTTAACACCAAACTTAGAGTTTGGTTGTGGCCTCACAACACCAAACTTAGAGTTTGACTGTGGAGGCTCTTCTTGACTCTGAACTGAGAGAAGCTCTTCATGCTTACTCTCTTTTGTCACAGAGGGATGGTCTTGTGCCTTAAACACAAGGTAGTCCCCATTCAATTGGAGGACTAACTCACCTCTGTTGACATCTATCACAGCTTCTGCTGTAGCTAGGAAAGGCCTTCTGATGAGCGGATAATTTATACGCTTTTTGGCATTGTTTTTAGGTAGTTTTTAGTAAGTTTAAGCTACTTTCAGGGATGTTTTCATTAGTTTTTATGTTAAATTCACATTTCTGGACTTTACTATGAGTTTGTGTGTTTTTCTATGATTTCAGGTAATTTCTGGCTGAAATTGAGGGACTTGAGCAAAACTCTGATAGGAGGCTGACAAAGGACTGCTGATGCTGTTGGAATCTGACCTCCCTGCACTCAAAATAGATTTTCTGGACCTACACAACTCCAAATGGCGTGCTCTCAATGGCGTTTGAAATTAGACATCCAGAGCTTTCCAGCAATATATAATAGTCCATACTTTATTCGGGAATTGACGATGTAAAGTGGCGCTCAATGCCAAGTACATGCTGCTGTCTGGAGTTAAACGCCAGAAACACGTCACAACCCGGAGTTGAACGCCCAAAACACGTTATAACTTGGCGTTCAACTCCAAGAGAAGCCTCAGCTCGTGAATAGATCAAGCTCAGCCCAAACATACACCAAGTGGGCCCCGGAAGTGGATTCATGCATCAATTACTTACTCATGTAAACCCTAGTAGCTAGTTTAGTATAAATAAGACTTTTTACTAGTGTATTAGTCATCTTTTGGCCATTCGGTCTTTTGATCATTCAGGGGCTGGCCTCTCGGCCATGCCTGAACCTTTCACTTATGTATTTTCAACGGTGGAGTTTCTACACACCATAGATTAAGGGTGTGGAGCTCTGCTGTACCTCAAGTTTCAATACAATTACTATTATTTTCTACTCAAGTCTCTTTTATTCTTATTCCAAGATATACGTTGCACTTCAACTTGATGAATGTGATGATCCGTGACACTCATCATCATTCTCACCTATGAACGCACGTGACTGACAACCACTTCCGTTCTACCTTAGGCCGGGCGCATATCTCTTAGATTCCCCAACAGAATCTTCATGGTATAAGCTAGATAGATGGCAGCATTCATGGGAATCCGGAAAGTCTAACCTTGTCTGTGGTATTCCGAGTAGGATTCCGGGAATCTGGAAAGTCTAACCTTGTCTGTGGTATTCCAAGTAAGATTCCGGTATTGAATGACTGTGACGAGCTTCAAACTCCTGAAGGCTGGACGTTAGTGACAGACGCAAAAGAATCAAGTGATTCTATTCCAACCTGATTGAGAACCGACAGATGATTAGCCGTGCTGTGACAGAGCATAGGACCATTTTCACTGAGAGGATGGGATGTAGCCATTGACAACAGTGATGCCCTACATACAGCTTGCCATGGAAAGGAGTAAGAAGGATTGGATGAATGTAATAAGAAAGTAGAAATTCGAGAGGAGCACAGCATCTCCATACGCCTATCTGAAATTCCCACCATTAATTTACATAAGTATTTCTATCTTAGTTTATTTATCTTTATTTTCTATTTATTCCATTAATCAAATTTAAACCAATAATCCAATTATACTTGAATCCGCCTGACTGAGATTTACAAGGTGACCATAGCTTGCTTCATACCAACAATCTCTATGGGATCGACCCTTACTCATGTAAGGTATTACTTGGATGACCCAGTACACTTGCTGGTTAAGTTGAACGGAGTTGTGTCCACACATAATCAATAGCCATTAAATAAATCTCATGCAAATACGAAGAGGGTCACAATTTTGTCCACCAAGTTTTTGGCGCCGATGCCGGGGATTGTTCGAGTGTGGACAACTGACGGTTCATCTTGTTGCTCAGATTAGGTAATTTTCTTTTCAAAAATCCTTTTCAAAATTTTTCTTTTCTTTTTCGTTTTTCTAACCATGTTTTTCGAAAAAATTAAAATAAAAATACAAAAAAATTAGAAAATCATAAAAAATCAAAAATATTTTGTGTTTCTTGTTTGAGTCTTGTGTTAATTTTTAAGTTTGGTGTCAATTGCATGCTTTTAAAATTTATGCATTAAATTTTCAAAAATTCCATGCATTCATAGTGTTCTTCATGATCTTCAAGTTGTTCTTGACAAGTCTTCTTGTTTGATCTTGATGGTTTCTTGTTTTGTGTTGTTTGTTGTTTTTCATGTGCATTTTTTGTTTGTTAGAGTCCATGCATTAAAAATTTCTAAGTTTGGTGTCTTGCATGTTTTCTTTGCATCAAAAATTTTTCAAAAATTATGTTCTTGATGTTCATCATGATCTTCAAAGTGTTCTTGGTGTTCATCTTGATATTCATAGCATTCTTGCATGCATTCATAGTTTTGATCTAAAAATTTCATGCATTGAGTATTTTTGTTGTTCTTCTCTCTCATAATTAAAAATTCAAAAAATAAAAAAAATATCTTTTCCTTATTTTCCTCCAAATTTTTGAAATTTTGGGTTGACTTGGTCAAAAATTTTTAAAATTACTTGTTTCTTACAAGTCAAGTCAAAATTTCAATTTTAAAAAATTTTTATCTTTTCAAAATCTTTTTCAAAAATCATATCTTTTCCATTTTTTTCTTATTTTCGAAATTTTTAAAAAATTATTTTTTTCAAAAATCTTTTTCTTATCTTTTATATCTAAATTTCGAAAAATTAGCTAATAATTAATGTGATTGATTCAAAAATTTGAAGTTTGTTACTTTCTTGCTAAGAAAGGTTCAATCTTTAAGTTCTAGAATCTTATCTTGTAGTTTTTTGTTAGTGAAGTAAGTAATTTCAAATTTTTAAATTAAATCTTTTACCTTTTATCTTATCTTTTTCAAAAACTTTATCTTTTTCAAAATTTGATTTCAAAATATCTTATCTAACCTCCTATCTTCTTATCTTTTCAATTTTGATTTTAATATCTTTTTCAACTAACTAATCAACTTTTTGTTTGTTTCTTATCTTTTTTTTTTCAAAACTACCTAACTACTTTTCCCTCTCTAATTTTCGAAAATATCTCATCTCTTTTTCAAAAATTCTTTTTGTTTTAAATTTTAATTTTAATTATACCTTATATTTAATTTTCGAAAATTACTAACCTTTTTTTTTTCAAAATTAATTTCGAATTTCTCCCTCTCTTTTCTTATTCTATTTAATTATTTAATTACTAACACTTCTCTTCACATCTCTTCATCCAAAAATCCGAATCCATCCTTCTTCATTCTTCTACCCCCTTCTTCTTCTACTAACATAAAGGAATCTCTATACTGTGACATAGAGGATTCCTCTTCCTTTTTTTGTTTTCTTCTCTTTCATATGAGCAGGAACAGGGAAAAAGGCACTCTTGTTGAAATTGATCCAGAACCTGAAAGGACTCTGAAGAGGAAATTAAGAGAAGCTAAATTAAATTATTCTAAAGGTAACCTTTCAGAAATTTTCGAACAAGAGAAGGAGATGGCAGCCGAAAATAATAATAATTCAAGGAGAATGCTTGGTGACTTCAGAAATCCAACATCCAAATTTGATGGAAGAAGCATTTCCATTCCTGCCATTGGAACCAATAATTTTGAGCTTAAGCCTCAACTAGTTGCCTTAATGCAACAAAACTGCAAGTTTTATGGACTTCCATCTGAAGATCCTTATCAGTTTTTAACTGAGTTCTTGCAGATCTGTGAGACTGTAAAGACGAATGGAGTTGATCCTGAAGTCTACAGACTCATGCTTTTCCCTTTTGCTGTAAGAGACAGAGCTAGAATATGGTTAGATTCACAACCTAAGGATAGCCTGGACTCCTGGGATAAGCTGGTCACTGCCTTCTTGGATAAATTCTTTCCTCCTCAAAAGCTGAGCAAGCTAAGAGTGGATGTTCAAACCTTCAAACAAAAAGATGGTGAATCCTTCTATGAAGCTTGGGAAAGATACAAGCAGCTGACCAAAAGATGTCCATCTGACATGTTTTCAGAATGGACCATATTAGATATATTCTATTATGGTCTCTCTGAATTTTCGAAAATGTCATTGGATCATTCTACAGGTGGATCTATTCACCTAAAGAAAACGCCTGAAGAGGCTCAAGAACTCATTGACATGGTTGCAAACAACCAATTCATGTACACTTCTGAGAGGAATTCCGTGAATAATGGGATACCTCAGAAAAAAGGAGTTCTTGAAATTGATGCTCTGAATGCCATATTGGCTCAGAACAAAGTGTTGACTCAACAGGTCAACATGATCTCTCAAAGTCTGAATGGATGGCAACATGCATCCAACAGTACTAAAGAGGCAGCTTCTGAAGAAGCTTATGATCCTGAGAACCCTACCATGGCAGAGGTTAATTACATGGGTGAACCTTATGGAAACACCTATAACTCATCATGGAGAAATCATCCAAATTTCTCATGGAGGGATCAACAAAAGCCTCAACAAGGCTTTAACAATGGTGGACGCAATAGGCTGAGCAATAGCAAGCCATATCCATCATCTTCTCAGCAACAGACAGAGAATTCTGAACAAAACACCTCTAATTTAGCCAATCTAGTCTCTGATCTGTCAAAAGCCACTTTCAGTTTCATGAGTGAAACAAGATCCTCCATTAGAAATCTGGAGGCACAAGTGGGCCAGCTGAGTAAGAAAGTCATTGAAACTCCTCCCAGTATTCTCCCAAGCAATACAGAAGAGAATCCAAAAGGAGAGTGCAAGGCCATTGATTTAGTCAATATGGCCGAATGCACAAGGGAGGAGGAGGACGAAAATCCTAGTGAGGAAGACCTCCTGGGACGTCCCTCAAGCAAGAAGGAGTTTCCTATTAAGGATCCAAAGGAATCTGAGGCTCATATAGAGACCATAGAGATTCCATTAAATCTCCTTCTGCCATTCATGAGCTCTGGAGACTATTCCTCCTCTGAAGAGGATGAAGATGCAACTGGAGAGCAAGTTGCTCAATATTTAGGAGCTATCATGAAGCTGAATGCCAAGTTGTTTGGTAATGAGACTGGGGAAAGTGAACCTCCCTTGCTCATTAGTGAACTGCATACCTGGATTCAGCAAATTCTACCTCAAAAGAAACAAGATCCTGGCAAGTTCTTAATACCTTGTACCATAGGCACCATGACCTTTGAAAAAGCTCTGTGTGATCTGGGGTCAGGGATAAATCTTATGCCACTCTCTGTAATGGAGAAGCTGGGGATCATTGAGGTACAACCTGCCTTGTTCTCATTACAATTGGCTGACAAGTCATTGAGACAAACTTATGGAATAATAGAGGACGTGTTAGTAAAGGTTAAAGGCCTTTACATCCCTGCTGATTTCATAATCTTAGACACTAGGAAGGAAGAGGATGATTGCATCATCCTTGGAAGACCTTTCCTAGCCACAGCAAGAGCTGTGATAGATGTCAACAGAGGTGAATTAGTCCTTCAATTGAATGGGGACTACCTTGTGTTTAAGGCACATGGCCATCCCTCTGTGACAAAAGAGAGTAAGCATGAAGAGCTTCTCTCAGTTCAGAGTCAAGAAGAGCCCACACAGTCAAACTCTAAGTTTGGTGTTGTGAGGCCACAACCAAACTCTAAGCTTGGTGTTAAGACCCCACACCCAAACTCTAAGTTTGGTGTTGGGACTATACAACATTGACCTGATCACCTTTTGTGGCTCCATGAGAGCCACTGTCAAGCTATTGACATTAAAGAAGCGCTTGTTGGGAGGCAACCCAATTTTATTTATCTAATTTTTATTTTATTGTTATTTTGTGTTTTATTAGGTACATGATCATGAGGAGTCACGAAAAAATCATAAAAATTAAAAACAGAATCAAAAACAGCAGAAGAAAAAATTCACACCCTGGAGGACGCACAGGATGGCATTCAACGCCAGTAAGATGCATCTAGCTAGTGTTCAACGCCAGAACAGAGCATCATTCTGGCGCTGAACGCCAGAAACAAGCAACATTCTGGCGCTGAACGCCAGGAATGTGCCCAGAGAAGAAAAGCTGGCGCTGAACGCCAGCAACAAGCATGAAACTGGCGTTCAACGCCAGAAACATACTTTACATGGGCGTTGAACGCCCAGAATATGCACCACACGGCGTTTAAACACCAGAATGGTGTGCAAAGGCATTTTACATGCCTATTTGGTGCAGGGATGGAATTCCTTGACACCTCAGGATCTGTGGACCACACACGATCACCTCAGGATCTATGGACCCCACTGGATCCCCACCTACCATATTCCCACCTTACCTCCTAATCCTAGTTTTTGTGATTACTCTTCCCCATGTCACACTTCCCAACACTCCTCACCAATCACCTCAATTCCTCTTCCCAATCACCCCCTTCACCATTCACATCCATCCACTCTTCCCCATAAACCCCACCTACCTTCAAAAATTCAAAATCAATTTCCCACCCATTCCCACCCTAAATGGCCGAATACACACTACCCCCTCTCCCTATAAATACCCTTCCATTCTACTTCATTTTCACACAACACAAACCCCTCTTCTCCCACTTAGCCGAACCTACATCTCTCCCTCTCTACCATATTTTCTTCTTCTTCTTCTTCTTCTCTTCTTTCTTCTCTTGCTCGAGGGCGAGCAATATTTTAAGTTTGGTGTGGTAAAAGCATAAGCTTTTTGTTTTTCCATTACCATCAATGGCACCTAAGGCCGGAGTATCCTCTAGAAAAGGAAAAGGGAAGACAAAAGCTTCCACCTCCGAGTCATGGGAGATGGAAAGATTTATCTCCAAGAGCCATCAAGACCACTTCTATGATGTTGTGGCAAAGAAGAAGGTGATCCCTGAGGTCCCTTTCAAGCTCAAGAAGAATGAGTATCCGGAAATCCGACATGAGATCCGAACAAGAGGTTGGGAAGTCCTAACCAACCCCATGCAACAAGTCGAAACCATAATGGTTCAAGAGTTCTATGCCAATGCATGGATCACTAGGAACCATGATCAAAGTATGAACCCGAATCCAAAGAATTATCTCACAATGGTTCGGGGGAAATACTTAGATTTTAGTCCGGAAAATGTGAGGTTGGCGTTTCACTTGCCCATGATGCAAGGAGATGAACGCCCCTACACTAGGAGGGTCAACTTTAATCAAAGGTTGGACCAAGTCCTAATGGACATATGTATGGAAGGAGCTCAATGGAAGAGAGACTCCAAAGGCAAGCCAGTCCAACTAAGAAGACTAGATCTCAAGCCTGTGGCTAGAGGATGGTTGGAGTTCATACAACGCTCCATCATTCCTACTAGCAACCGATCTGAAGTTACTGTGGATCGGGCCATCATGATTCACAGCATCATGATTGGAGAGGAAGTAGAAGTTCATGAGGTCATCTCCAATGAAATCTACAAAATAGCCGACAAGTCCTCCAATATGGCACGGCTAGCTTTCCCTCACCTTATTTGCCATCTATGTTACTCAGCTGGAGTTATCATAGAAGGAGACATCCCCATTGAAGAGGGTAAGCCCATCACCAAGAAGAGGATGGAGCAAGCAAGAGAGATCCCTCACGGTTCTCAAGAGATGCATAAGGAAGCTCATCATCAAGAAATCCCTGAGATGCCTCAAGGGATGCACTTTCCTCCCAACAACTATTGGGAGCAACTCAACACCTCCTTAGAAGATTTGAGTCACAATGTGGAACAATTAAGGGTAGAACATCATGAGCACTCCATCATTCTCCATGAAATATGAGATGAACAAAGAGCAATGAGGGAGGAGCAACAAAGGCAAGGAAGGGACATAGAAGAGCTTAAGGACATCATTGGTCCTTCAAGAAGAAGACGCCACTAAAGGTGGATTCATTCCTTATTCTTTATTTCTTTCTGTTTTCGGTTTTTAATGTTGTGTTTATTTATATTTTGTGTCTTCATTTCATGATCATTAGTATGTAGTAACTATGTCTTAAAGCTATGAATAAATTCCATTAATCCTTCACCTCTCTTAAATGAAAAATGTTTTAATTCAAAAGAACAAGAAGTACATGAATTTCGAATTTATCCTTGAATTTAATTTAATTATATTGATGTGGTGACAATACTTTTTGTTTTCTGAATGAATGATTGAACAGTGCATATGTCTTTTGATATTGTTGTTTATGAGTGTTAAAATTGTTGGCTCTTGAAGGAATAATGAACAAAGAGAAATGTTATTGATAATCTGAAAAATCATAAAATTGATTCTTGAAGCAAGAAAAAGCAGTGAAAAAAAAAGAAAAGCTTGCAAAAAAAATGGCAAAAAAATAGAAAGAAAAAGAAAAAGCAAGCAGAAAAAGCCAATAGCCCTTAAAACCAAAAGGCAAGGGTAAAAAGGATCCAAGGCTTTGAGCATCAATGGATAGGAGGGCCCAAGGAAATCAAATCCAGGCCTAAGCGGCTAAATCAAGCTGTCCCTAACCATGTGCTTGTGTCATGAAAGCCCAAGTGAAAAGCTTGAGACTGAGTGGTTAAAGTCGTGATCCAAAGCAAAAAGAGTGTGCTTAAGAGCTCTGGACACCTCTAACTGGGGACTCTAGCAAAGCTGAGTCACAATCTAAAAAGGTTCACCTAGTCATGTGTCTGTGGCATTTATGTATCCGGTGGTAATACTGGAAAACAAAATGCTTAGGGCCACGGCCAAGACTCATAAGTAGCTGTGTTCAAGAATCAACATACTTAACTAGGAAAGTCAATAACACTATCTGAAATTCTAAGTTCCTAGAGAAGCCAATCATTCTAAACTTCAAAGAAAAAAATGAGATGCCAAAACTGTTCAGAAGCAAAAAGCTACAAGTCCTGCTCATCTAATTATAATTAATATTCATTGATATTCTGGAATTTATAGTATATTCTCTTCTTTTTATCCTAATTGATTTTTAGTTGCTTGGGGACAAGCAACAATTTAAGTTTGGTGTTGTGATGAGCGGATAATTTATACACTTTTTGGCATTGTTTTTAGGTAGTTTTTAGTAAGTTTAAGCTACTTTCAGGGATGTTTTCATTAGTTTTTATGTTAAATTCACATTTCTGGACTTTACTATGAGTTTGTGTGTTTTTCTATGATTTCAGGTAATTTCTGGCTGAAATTGAGGGACTTGAGCAAAACTCTGATAGGAGGCTGACAAAGGACTGCTGATGCCGTTAGAATCTGACCTCCTTGCACTCAAAATAAATTTTCTGGAGCTACACAACTCCAAATGGCGCGCTCTCAATGGTGTTGGAAAGTAGACATCCAGAGCTTTTCAGCAATATATAATAGTCCATACTTTATTCGGGAATTGACGACGTAAAGTTGCGCTCAATGCCAAGTATATGCTGCTGTCTGGAGTTAAACACCAGAAACACGTCACAACCCGGAGTTGAACGCCCAAAACATGTTATAACTTGGCGTTCAACTCCAAGAGAAGCCTCAGCTCGTGGATAGATCAATCTCAGCCCAAACATACACCAAGTGGGCCCGGAAAGTGGATTCATGCATCAATTACTTACTCATGTAAATCCTAGTAGCTAGTTTAGTATAAATATGACTTTTTACTAGTGTATTAGTCATCTTTTGGCCATTCGGTCTTTTGATCATTCAGGGGGCTGGCCTCTCGGCCATGCCTTAACCTTTCACTTATGTATTTTCAACGGTGGAGTTTCTACACACCATAGATTAAGGGTGTGGAGCTCTGCTGTACCTCAAGTTTCAATACAATTACTATTATTTTCTACTCAAGTCTCTTTTATTCTTATTCCAAGATATACGTTGCACTTCAACTTGATGAATGTGATGATCCGTGACACTCATCATCATTCTCACCTATGAACGCACGTGACTGACAACCACTTCTGTTCTATCTTAGGCCGGGCGCATATCTCTTAGATTTCCCAACAGAATCTTCGTGGTATAAGCTAGATAGATGGCAGCATTCATGGGAATCCAGAAAGTCTAACCTTGTCTGTAGTATTCCGAGTAGGATTCCGGGAATCTGGAAAGTCTAACCTTGTCTGTGGTATTCCGAGTAAGATTCTGGTATTGAATGACTGTGACGAGCTTCAAACTCCTGAAGGCTGGGCGTTAGTGACAGACGCAAAAGAATCAAGTGATTCTATTCCAACCTAATTGAGAACCGACAGATGATTAGCTGTGCTGTGACAGAGCATGGGACCATTTTCACTGAGAGGATGGGATGTAGCCATTGACAACGGTGATGCCCTACATACAGCTTTCCATGGAAAGGAGTAAGAAGGATTGGATGAATGTAATAAGAAAGTAGAAATTCGAGAGGAGCACAGCATCTCCATACGCCTATCTGAAATTCCCACCATTAATTTACATAAGTATTTCTATCTTAGTTTATTTATCTTTATTTTCTATTTATTCCATTAATCAAATTTAAACCAATAATCCAATTATACTTGAATCCGCCTGACTGAGATTTACAAGGTGACCATAGCTTGCTTCATACCAACAATCTCTGTGGGATCGACCCTTACTCACGTAAGGTATTACTTGGACGACCCAGTACACTTGCTGGTTAAGTTGAACGGAGTTGTGTCCACATATAATCAATAGCCATTAAATAAATCTCATGCAAATACAAAGAGGGTCACAATTTCGTCTACCACCTTCCAAGGATGATGCATTCATCCTCTTCCTTCCTAGTGTCTAAGATTATGAAATCAGCAGGGATGTAAAGGCCTTCAACCTTTACTAACACGTCCTCTACTATTCCATAAGCTTGTCTCAATGACTTGTCTGCCAGTTGTAATGAGAACCAGGCAGGTTGTACCTCAATGATCCCCAGCTTCTCCATTACAGAGAGTGGCATAAGATTTATCCCTGACCCCAGATCACATAGAGCCTTTTCAAAGGTCATGGTGCCTATGGTACAGGGTATTAAGAACTTGCCAGGATCTTGTTTCTTTTGAGGTAGAGTTTTCTGAATCCAGGTATCTAGTTCATTAATGAGCAAGGGAGGTTCACTTTCCCAAGTCTCATTACCAAACAACTTGGCATTCAGCTTCATGATAGCTCCTAAATATTGAGCAACTTGTTCTCCAGTCACATCTTCATCCTCTTCAGAGGAAGAATAGTCTTCAGAGCTCATGAATGGCAGAAGAAGATTTAATGGAATCTCTATGGTCTCTATATGAGACTCAGATTCCTTTGGATCCTTAATAGGAAACTCCTTCTTGCTTGAGGGACGTCCCAGGAGGTCTTCCTCACTAGGATTTTCGTCCTCCTCCTCCCTTGTTCATTCGGCCACATTGATCAAATCAATGGCCTTGCACTCTCCTTTTGGATTCTCTTCTGTATTGCTTGGGAGAATACTGGGAGGAGTTTCAATGACTTTCTTACTCAGCTGGCCCACTTGTGCCTCCAGATTTCTGATGGAGGATCTTGTTTCATTCATGAAACTGAAAGTGGCCTTTGATAGATCAGAGACTATATTGGCTAAATTAGAAGTGTTTTGTTCGGGATTCTCTGTCTGTTGCTGAGAAGATGATGGATATGGCTTGCTATTACTCAGCCTATTGCGTCCACCATTGTTAAAGCCTTGTTGAGGCATTTGTTGATCCTTCCATGAGAAATTTAGATGATTTCTCCGTGATGGATTATAGGTGTTTCCATAAGGTTCACCCATGTAATTAACCTCTGCCATGGCAGGGTTCTCAGGATCATAAGCTTCTTCAGAAGCTGCCTCTTTAGTACTATTGGATGCATGTTGCCATCCATTCAGACTTTGAGAGATCATATTGACCTGTTGAGTCAACACTTTGTTCTGAGCCAATATGGCATTCAGAGTATCAATTTCAAGAACTCCTTTCTTCTGAGGTATTCCATTATTCACAGAATTTCTCTCAGAAGTGTACATGAATTGGTTGTTTGCAACCATGTCAATGAGTTCTTGAGCCTTTTTAGGCGTTTTCTTTAGGTGAATAGATCCACCTGCAAAATGGTCCAATGACATTTTCGAAAATTCAGACAGACCATAATAGAATATATCTAATATGGTCCATTCTGAAAACATGTCAGATGGACATCTTTTGGTCAGCTGCTTGTATCTTTCCCAAGCTTCATAAAGGGATTCACCATCTTTTTGTTTGAAGGTTTGAACATCCACTCTTAGCTTGCTCAGCTTTTGAGGAGGAAAGAATTTATCCAAGAAGGCAATGACCAGCTTATCCCAGGAGTCCAGGCTATCCTTAGGTTGTGAATCCAACCATATTCTAGCTCTGTCTCTTACAGCAAAAGGGAAAAGCATGAGTCTGTAGACTTCAGGATCAACTCCATTCGTCTTTACAGTCTCACAGATCTGCAAGAACTCAGTTAAAAACTGGTAAGGATCTTCAGATGGAAGTCCATAAAACTTACAGTTTTGTTGCAATAAGGCAAGTAGCTGAGGTTTCAGCTCAAAATTTTTGGCTCCAATGGCAGGAATGGAGATGCTTCTTCCATCAATCTTGGACGTTGGCTATGTGAAGTCACCAAGCATTCTCCTTGCATTATTATTATTTTTGGCTGCCATCTCCTTCTCTTGTTCTAATATTTCTGAAAGGTTACCTTTAGATTGTTGTAACTTAGCTTCTCTTAATTTTCTCTTCAGAGTCCTTTCAGGTTCTGGATCTATTTCAACAAGAGTGCCTTTATCCTTGTTCCTGCTCATATGAAAGAGAAGAAAACAAGAAAAGAAGAGGAATCCTCTATGTCACAGTATAGAGATTCCTTTATGTTAGTAAAAAAATAATAGAAAAGTGAAGAATGAAGATGAGGGGATTCAGATATTTAGATGGAGAGGGGTGAAGAGAAGTGTTAATAATTAAATAAATAAATAGAATAAGAAGAGAGAGGGAGAATTTCGAAAATAATTTTGGAAAAGAGGTTAGTAATTTTTGAAAATTAAAGATAGATAAAATTAAAATTAAAATTCAAAACAAAAAGAATTTTTGAAAAAGAGAGAAGTATTTTCGAAAATTAGAGAGGGAAGAGTAGTTAGTTGGTTTTGAAAAAGATAGGAAACAAACAAAAAGTTAGTTAGTTAATTGAAAAAGATATTAAAATCAAATTTGAAAAAGATAAGAAGATAAGAAGTTAGATAAGATATTTTGAAATCAAATTTTGAAAAAGATAAAATTTTTGAAAAAGATATGATAAAAGATAAAAAGATTTAATTTTTAAATTTAAAATCACTTACTTCACTAACAAGAAACTACAAGATAATTCTAGAACTTAAAGATTGAACCTTTCTTAACAAGAAAGTAACAAACTTCAAATTTTTGAATCAATCACATTAATTATTAGTGAATTTTCGAAAATATGATATAAAGATAAGAAAAAGATTTTGAAAATAATTTGAAAAAAATTTTTGAAATTTTCGAAAAAATAGGAAAAAATGAAAAAGATATAATTTTCGAAAAAAATTTTGAAAAGATAAGATTTTTAGAATTGAAAATTTGACTTGACTTGTAAGAAACAACTAATTTTGAAAATTTTTGACTAAGTCAACTCAAATTTTCGAAAATTATGAGAAAAATAAGGAAAAGATATTTTTTTGATTTTTGAAATTTTTATTGATGAGAGAGAAAAACAACAAAATTACTCAATGCATGAAATTTTTAGATCAAAACAATGAATGCATGCAAGAATGCTATGAATGTTAAGATGAACACCAAGAACACTTTGAAGATCATGATGAACATCAAGAACATAATTTTGAAAAATTTTTGATGCAAAGAAAACATGCAAGACACCAAACTTAGAAATCTTTAATGCATGGAAAATATAAATGCAAAAGTGCACATGAAAAACAACAAACAACACAAAACAAGAAATCATCAAGATCAAACAAGAAGACTTGTCAAGAACAACTTGAAGATCATGAAGAACACTATGAATGCATGAGATTTTCGAAAAAAAATGCAAGAAAAATTTTAAAAGCATGCAATTGACACCAAACTTAAAATTTGACTCAAGACTCAAACAAGAACACAAAATATTTTTGGTTTTTATGATTTTATGAATTTTTTTGGATTTTTATTAATTTATTTTCGAAAATATTTTTAGAAAAACGAAAAAGAAAGATGAAAAAGATTTTTGAAAAGATTTTTGAAAAGAAAATTACCTAATCTGAGCAACAAGATGAACCGTCAGTTGTCCATACTCGAACAATCCCCGGCAACGGCGCCAAAAACTTGGTGGACGAAATTGTGATTGCCCTCTTTGTATTTGCATGAGATTTATTTAATGGCTCTTTGGCATATGTGATCGCAACTACGTTCAACTCAACCAGCAAGTGTACTGGGTCATCCAAGTAATACCTTACGTGAGTAAGGGTCGATCCCACAGAGATTGTTGGTATGAAGCAAGCTATGGTTACCTTGTAAATCTCAGTTAGGCAGATTATTGGTTTAAATTTGATTAATGGAATAAATGGAAAATAAAAGGGATAGAAATACTTATGTAAATCAATAGTAGGAATTTCAGATAAGCGTATGGAGATGTTGTGCTCCTCTTGAATCTCTATTTTCTTATTACATTCATCCAATCCTTCCTACTCCTTTCCATGGCAAGCTGTATGTAGGACATCACCGTTGTCAATGGCTACATCCCATCCTCTCAGTGAAAACGTTCCTATGCTCTGTCACAGCACGGCTAATCATCTGTCGGTTCTCAATCAGGTTGGAATAGAATCCCTTGATTCTTTTGCGCTTGTCATCACGCCCAGCCTTCAGGAGTTTGAAGCTCATCACAGTCATTCAATCCCAGAATCCTACTCGGAATACCATAGACAAGGTTTAGACTTTCCGGACCCTCATGAATGCCGCCATCTATCTAGCTTATACCACGAAGATTCTGTTGGGGAATCTAAGAGATATGCGCCCGGCCTAAAGTAGAACGGAAGTGGTTGTCAATCACGCGCGTTCATAGGTGAGAATGATGATGAGTGTCACGGATCATCACATTCATCAAAGTTAAGTGTAACTTATATCTTGGAATAAGGATAGAAGAGAATTGAATAGAAAGTAATAATAATTGTATTGAAGCTTGAGGTACAGCAGAGCTCCACACCCTTAATCTATGGTGTGCAGAAACTCCACTATTGAAAATACATAAGTGAAAGGTTCAGGCATGGCCGAATGGCCAGCCCTCTCCATGATCAAGTGACCGAATAGTCAAAAGATTAAACTGTCAAAAGATGTCTAATACAATAGTAACTTATCCTATTTATACTAGACTAGCTACTAGGGTTTGCATGAGTAAGTATTTGATGTATAAATCCACTTCCGGGGCCCACTTGGTGTATGCTTGGGCTGAGCTTGATCTATCCACGAGCTGAGGCTTTTCTTGGAGTTGAACTCCAAGTTATAACGTGTTTTGGGCGTTCAACTCCGGATCATGACGTTTTTCTAGCGTTTAACTCCAGACAGCAGCATGTACTTGGCGTTCAACGCCAAGTTACGTCGTCAATTTCCGAATAAGGTATGGACTATTATATATTGCTGGAAAGCTCTGGATGTCTACTTTCCAACGCCGTTGAGAGCGCGCCAATTGGAGTTCTGTAGCTCCAGAAAATATATTTCGAGTGCAGGGAGGTCAGATTCCAACAACATCAGCAGTCCTTTTGTCAGCCTTTTTCAGAGTTTTGCTCAAGTCCCTCAATTTCAGCCAGAAATTACCTGAAATCACAGAAAAACACACAAACTCATAGTAAAGTACAGAAATGTGAATTTAACATAAAAACTAATGAAAACATCCCTAAAAGTAGCTTGAACTTACTAAAAATTATCTAAAAACAATGCCAAAAAGCGTATAAATTATCCGCTCATCATCCACTAATCTTGACTTTTTCTAGCAGATCTTATACTTCGACTTTTTTATTATGCAGATCTTTAGAAAACAAATCAGACTTCTTGAATCCTAAGGGATTCATATATATATATATATATATATATATATATATATATATATATATATATATATATATATATAATCTAGTGCACGCTCTCCTGTGCACACTTTCCTCTCAGCCATATAGGTTGAGAGTCAAGCCCAGTGGTCAACACTTCCATCATAGGGATTCCTTATTGGCCAAGTCTTCCTTGGCCTTAGGAACCAAAATATCCCATGGGTCCCCACATAGCAACCTTTGATGAGTGATGGGTCAAAGGTGCTCATATCGATGTCTAGTGGTCAAACACTAGCATGATACTCTTTGAAGCTAACATTCATCTATTCGACATAATAGGAGTTGTCATCACCTTTGATTTCCTCAATCCTACCTACTCCATGAATCCAATCTCTTCCCAACAGCATGTTGAAAGTGGCTTTAGTTGGTACTACAATAAATACTGTAGGTCTTTCGACTTTTCTGACTTTGGCCCTTAGGGGATCATTCCCAAAGAAGTGGTTGACTTGTTGTTGAATCCGATCATAGCCAAATTGGATTTGATTAAATCTTCGACTGCCTTCTGTAACAAGGGTAACATGCTTTTTGGAAAAAGGTTAATGGTTGCTCCTCCACCGACCAGAATACAATTAATCAACAAACCTTCTACCTTTTTCTTGATATGAAAAGGTCGAGATACCCTTTAGGTTGTGTTTATTTCTAAGAACAGGACAAAGCATGACACTAAGAACAAGACACAAAGGATAGAGACACAAAATTTTGTGTTCTTGTAGTCTGTTTGGTGATAAACTATAACAAATTATGAAAATCTAATTTATTATCATTTTTTCATTCAAAAAATTTGAGAAGAAAAATATAATAATAAAAATTATAATTATAAAATATTAACAAGAATAATGAAAGAAAAATGAAAAATAAGTTGTGACTTTTGCTAGTGTCTCTATGTCCTTCTTGTCAGGATGGACACAAGATACACTAATTCAGTGTCTCTGGGTACAATGTCTATGTCCATATCTTGTCTATCAAACATAATTTTTTTCTGTGTTCCTATATTAGTGTCCCATCCCTGTACACAAATGCAGCCTTAGTGGTTTCGTTGGGCTTTTCAAACAAGTCTTCTTTGACTATGCCATTTTCAATAAACATGCATTCGCCTCCTGGGATAACATCACCACAATCTCCTTCTAAACATCTCTATGGGTTGTCAGGCACACCCTTGGAAGTCAAATGGCAACACTGATACTATCGCAACATAATCAAAACCAGTCTCCCCAAACATCACATCTAAGTCATCATTGAACCCTGACTTAAATGCCTCAATTGCGGTTTCCTCGACTTCATCCTTAGCAACCATTTCACCTTGAGTATTTCCCTTCTATCCTATTTTGACTTTCATTTGTTCTGACGTACTAATAAAATATTTTCCTTCTGACATAATCGACGAAGTCTTTACACCCTTGTGTTTGTCAATCGTCTCTTTTCCCTTGGCTAAGTCAAGATATGGCCATTGTTCGACCTATACCTCCTTTGTTCTCGCCAAAGGCCTTGGAATGAAGGGGGCTCTATTTGTATTATGTTGAGAGTGACCTTGATGGCTTCTCTTATTCGACCCTCCTTTGTGTGCACCTCCCGTTTTATAACTTCTTGCCCAATGGCGTGTTCAACTCTTGGCCCATGGACATTATTATTTTTTGAATAGTTAAGGGCATTGTTTTACACCCACTTATTATTAATCACATTGGAAGGAGGCACTCTAGTGCGTGTCAAAATCTCTTGTGGTCTGGCATCAACTGTGACCACTGTATGCATCTGTTGATTCATTTGAATAGTGGAAAGCTCCTGACTCTTTCCTCTGATTACTTTCTTCTTCAATCAATCTTGCCTCAATTCTTCCTGGTGCACTCTTTTCTTACTCTTTTTGTAAGAGTCAAATGCTTTTGCGGCAGAGACTTCGAAAAGAGCACTACACCGAGGACATACGACCACATTTCCGTCTTCCTCTCTTTGCCTCAACAAAAAATCGAACAAATCTTCTCCAGCTTTGGGATAGATTGGCCTTTCAACTTTAAACATGTCAATCTCTAAGTGACTTTTGTTATCAACTATGTCGAAAATAATCATATTAATCAGAAAGGTCATTTCCTCAATTTCAGCAAAGTTTGATGGTACTTAGAACAAATCGGAGCCTACCTTCATTTCTGGTTTCTTTGCGAATTTGAGTCAACCCTTCTTTATTTTCTTTTGAATCAATTCCCTGAAACGTATACAATTATTACTATAATGTTTGGGAGTTTGATGAAATTTACAAAAATTTTTACTTTTAATTTCAGACATAGAAGGTATTCACTTTCCCTCAGGGAGGACAAGATGTTTATCTTTTAACAACATATCGAATATCTATTCTGCTTTAGTCAAGTCAAAAGAATAACTTCTTTCTCCTGATAAAGGAGATTTATTTTTGGCAAGATTAAGAGATCGACACACATAAGGAGATCCGCCTTTTAATTCAGTTGCAAACGTCGTTTCATTATTCGACTCATCTTCAGTCAGGCATTCTAAAAAAAGTAACTTTTTTTTATTATAAAAAGGGTTTTTTCTTACTTGACTCAAATTTGTCTTTTTCTTTATTTAGCTTCTTGATTTGCTGAACCTTATCAGCTAATTGAGCCAAATCAAGGAACTATTGATTAACCAGTTTCTTTCGAATAAAAAAGTCGAGACCGTTAATAGCCATTTTGACGACTTTTGGTTCAGGAATCGAAGTGAAACACTTATTCCTCATATTTTTGAAATATATTAAATAGTCATCAATCGACTCTGACTTTTCTCGCTTAACAGTGAATAAATCAGATAAAGTGACTTTCATTTTTTCCCTGAAAAATTGATCATGAAAACCAACTGTAGATCGAGTTAGGTTGTAAATTTGAAAACCAAGTAAAAACATTTTTTTGTCAAAGAAGAAAGGAAGTATCTCTTTTTTTAAATACTCATTATCAGCTAACTCCTCTACTTCAACAGTATTACAAGCAATATACTCGATGGTTGATTCTCCGCTTTCTCCTGAAAACTTTGTAAGAGATTTTGGGGCTTTTATGCCCCTTGGCAATTCAGCTTGTAAGACATAGTCAGAGAAAAGAGATATAAAATAGGGTTGATTAGTTACTCCTATGTTGAGCTCAGCTCTATTTAATATTTGTTCGACAACTTGGGTAATATTTTGCCCAAAAACCTGAGTAGCATTATTAGCTCTAACTTCATGCAATGTCCTATTAGGATCTTTCTCTCGATTTAATATCACTGGAGGATTTTTTACATGGGCACCTATAGGGATATTATAAGGTCGATTAAGGTTTCCTACCTGATTATCAACACATCGAACTACCTGCTCTATTCTCGCAGTGTTATTTTTCAAAATGAGATTTAGAACTGTAACCATCAACTGTGTGAGTATATTGACTAAGTCATAGTGACTATCTTCTGTTTGCTGTCCAAATACAGCCAATGATTCAACTGTGTTTGAAGGATTAATATTCATAGAAATTTGTCTCGACATCTCGGAGAAGACAGATTCTCCCCAAGTCGTGGTTGTCGATCCTCTAAACTGGGTCAACACTTTCCTGGGTGTTGGTATTAAATTATAGGCTAATATTGCATGGGTGCTGATCCCAAATACGGAAGTTTATTCATAAGATGCTGATAAGCATTATAATTGAAAATATTATGATTATATCCTCTCCGTGTGAGATACCTAGGAGGAGGCATGAGATTATATAGTGGATTGGTCCTCACACTACCACCCCCAGGATTCACTGTCACTTCCTCAAATGGTGGCGAATAATTGACTAGCAGCCTATAAGGGGGCCACGTAATGGTAGCTGTAGTAGAAGGTTGCTCTATTATAATCATGACTGGAGTACTATGTCGACCACTACTTACTATCATATGAATAATTTTGACCTCCGTAGTTCTCATACTAGGCTCACCAATCGCTTCAGAATTCGACCCATCAGTCGAAATAGAGGCGTTATCAGACATACTTACAATCTTACCACTTTGCGATTGCATGCAAAGTCACAAGGCACAAGGCACTAACCTTACCCAAGATCTTACTGGGCGTGCCAATTTGTTTCACTCGTTTTTTGGTCGATTTTGATAGGAATGTCAAAATGAGCTTGTATCAAAATCTCATTCGAGGAGTAGATATGACTCCTTTCTCAAAAGGGTGAGCTCCACCCAAAATCTACTTAATCATGCTTTTTGTTAAATCAATCAATTGTAAAACTGTCAATTGATGAACTTATAGAAAATAAAAAACTTGAAAGCAAAAAGAAACGTAGAAAATGAATTAAATTTATAATAGAATTCAAAATAAAAAAAGGAAAATAACAAACAAAATGGTAAAATAAATTGCATTAAAAAAAATTGTAAAATAAAAGGAATAACAAAAAATTTAAAAAAATAAAATAAGAGAAAAATGTTGACATTCAACACACATGCACAAACACTTTCAGTGTGATTAGAAATTTTTTTTACATAATTTTGGTGTGAATTAGAGTGAATTCGAATGCATGCTTGTGTTAATTTCAATCTTCTTATTTATATAGAAAACCTTCAGAAGTTATTCCTTTTTCTTTTCACATTCTTCTTTCGTTTTGTTTCCTAAAATTCACATCATGTTTCACATTTTCAATTTGAAAGTCAAACAAAAATTTTGGTACTCAAATCAAAATAATCGTTAATCAATCTTTTTTTTGTATTGTCTATCTTTGTCTTTAATTTTCTTTGATTTTTATGTCCCTTACAATCGACCTAGTTTATAATCGAGACTTATTTCAGTTGACGAGTCTATTTTTACTATTAATAACAATAATTAAGCAAATTGTTAAAAAGAAGAGATTACATAATACATAGAAACATGCTAAACAAATAATTTTAGCTTTAAGATAAATTATATTCATATCTTTTTGAACTTATTTATTAAAATTATACACCTTTTTTTTTTATTGAATTCGATTCCATTTACATGTTTGTTTTATTGCCTAATTAAACTGAAATGAAGCGAAAAAAGGTTGTAAAGGACAATGTTAATTAATTTATACAATTCTTCTATGTATAGAGAATTTATCATAGAGATAGAAGAATAGTTATAAATTTTTTTTATGAAGAAAAATTGTTATTTCAATTGAAAAAAAAAATACTCTTTTGCTTCTAAAATTTTTAAAAAATTTTAAAATTAATTTTAACATTTAATTTGTTTAAGTTTTAATTCCTAACGTTTAAAATATATTTTAATTATATCTTCAAAAATTAAAACCATTACAAAAAATACTAAGATGACAGTTGTATGTGGATATAACACTGACGCATAACAATTATTAGCTAATATGTCAGTCACGTTAGTCTAGGATTGTTACGTCATATGTTATCCATTTTATAGGTATAATTGAAACATATATGTGTCATTGACATATGATACAACATATGATGTATGAATCCTATGTTTTAGGCGTGTTTATAGGTACAGATAATTTGATTATTCGACTAAAACTGACCCCCGACTCAATTATATTGTTCTGTATCTAACGGGTAGTCGAGTATAATTAGGTCAAATCTAATTAAATTCGATTATAATTAGTTTAGATATTGGTTCTAAAGTCATAAAATTTAAATCAAAGAGAGAAAGAAAAAGAGAGAAAAAAAAAGAAAAAAAAAAGAAAATATATAAAAAATAAAAATTAAAAATTAATTTGAGAGTTTGAATAAAATCAATTTTATTTGATTTAAAATTAAACTGAATTATAAAAATTAATTTTTTAAAAATTATAATTTTAATTCAATTTTTTATTTAAAAAATTAGTTTATTTAAAACATTTTTAGTTCATTTTAGTTAAACCATTTTTTTAACACCCCTATGTACGACTTATCTCAAGATCTTTCAATGTAAATTTGGAATCAAATTCAACTATTTCCATCTTTTTTCACATGTATAATACAAGTGCAAAATTACTTCGAAATGTCAACTCTTAAGCATATCCGATCCTTAGCTTTAACTGTATATATCAATAGTCATGTTTCAACAACGTAATTATGATCCATCATAATAATGTGGTTTGATATACTTTGAATTATATTTTACAAATCTATATAGTGAATGTTCTTGAAATGATAAAACTGCATTTGTTTCTAGCTAGTCTTTCTATTTTCATGTGTATACTTGAAATTCAATAACTTTGATCCAACTTCTTCCAATGATCCAATTTTTTTCAAAATTCTTCAACATTTTTTAACAACAACAACAACAACAACAACAACAACAATAATAATAATAATAATAATAATAATTATCATATTAATATTTATTAACATTACTTGATGTTTTATTTCAAACATAAACATCAAAAAGTCAATTTATAAAATTTTATTTATGAAAGATAAAAAAATTAATGATTTGGTTCAAAAGTAATTAAAATTTTTTAAATTTTACATCCAAATATGAATAAAATAAATTATAATATGAAGGCATAGAGTTCATTCAAGGGTTGGAGAAAGTTGGTACGAAGAGTAAGATTTTTGTTAATTGAAATATAATAAATAATTTCATAATATATGTTGGCTGAATGTTAAAATATGATTTTAAATTTAGTTGAATAAATATGATTTTTAAATATTTGTATGTTAAGTTAAAAATTCACTACAAGATATACGGTAAATAGCGACCGCAAATTACCAGTCGTTTTTGGAATCGCCACCAATTAACGAAATAGCAACGATGATGGTAATGTGCACCTGAAGTGTTGTTGACTGATGAGATCAGTGGCCTTTTTGTCTCCCAACCGCCTCAAAGAACATATTTTTGGACTGTTTAATAAAATGTTTTGCAAAAAACAGAAGGCGCCATTCTTTCACTTTTCGCTTGAATCCTAGGAGAGGAAAGGCGCCAAACACCTTCTCTAAGATACCCTGCTTCCGTGACTCATTCCTTCCGTCAATTCTAACAATTTTGTCCTTGTCGTCGTACTTCTTTTTCACTGGTGTGCTCCCTACGCCGTCTAGCTTGGTCGCACAAAAGAAAAGTGAAAGTGGTCATCCAAGTCTCTTCAATCCGTGGTGCGCGTTCGTGTCATCGTCGGCGTCCGTCCCAGTGTCATCGTCGGCACCCTTCCCACTCCCCTGTTGTGTGTTGCTCGATCGCTCCCTCTCCCCTCTCTCTGGTTCGTTCTTCCCCTTTCTCTTTTTTTCCCAATTTAATTCTACCCCAATTTTGCTGCTCTCAATTTTGTCCCAATTGTATAACTATACAAAATCAAGAAAAAAAATTAAACTTCTACCTACATCATCTAACATGGTGTTGTTAGATTTTGTGTATAACATGGTGGTGATGTTAGATTCTGTGTATGGAAAGCTTTTTGAAATACGTCAAATTTAAGGTTCCTAGTTTGAACTTTGAACCAGCGTTATATTTTCTGTTCTTATGTGTTTTTTTGGTATTAAAATTATTAGCTGAAAAGAGAATTTTGTTATATTAAGCAGGAGCTATATGCTAGATCCCAATTTCAATAATAGTAGTTATCATTGCAACATATTCTAGCTCAATTTTTTGAGTTTACTAACAAAAATATAATTGACTTAGGTCCATCCATGTCAGTTTTCAAGGATTTCAGTTTAGCATGCAAGTTAGATAAGATGGTATTAATGAATTCTTGAAACAAAGAACTCTCTTTGATAGAAATCTGCATTGCTGGGTCTAATGTGTAAGCAAGGAAGCACAGAGCATAAGAAAATAGTGACTACTCTTCATCATTTAGCATTCTTAAAGAAAATCAATGGGGCCAATTAATAGGCTTAGCACTATGCATTCTGTAAGAACCCGCGTTTTCACGTAAAATCGTTTTAATAAAATAATTTTAGTGTCCGGAATAGATTCAAAATTTAGAAGTTTTAATTTGAAAATAAAAATGTGAAATTTGATTTCAGTGAATTTTTCTGAGTTGAAAAATGTATCTTTTCGAAAAGATTTTTGTAAAAATGTGTACTGGCGCTTATGCTGGCAGTACCAGCTCTAGACTGTCCAGTACCGCGTATTTTGGAAAATAATGTTTAAAAAATTAATTTATCGTTTTGAAAGAACAAAAATAGTTTTAGAATCAAAAACCGGACACTAATCTTAAAGGTCCAACATATATAAGCTCGGTTAATGAGCTTTGAGCTCATTTTTCAGCCCTAAGAGAGAAAGGGCGCAGTTATTAGAGAGGAGAGGAAGAAGAAAGAGTGCACTTGTCACTTCCACCTTCCGGAAGCCATAACTTTTGATTCAGAGCTCCGATTGACGAGCCGTTTGCGGCCACGTGAAGCTCTTGTCGAGCTCTACGTTTCTATCCAAAGAAATCTGGTAAGAAATTGCTGTCCACTATCCAGTTTCGTGCCCTAAGTTCTGTGCATTTTTGGGTTATGATTTTGAGTAGATTTTGTGGTTTTGCTTATTTAGGTGATCTCTAGTAGCGGGTAATTGATGGATTTTACCCCTAATCTCATTGGGTAAGGTAAGGAACCTCTTTATCCTTGTGATTTGGTATAGTATGAGCTTTAGTTGTTGATGTATGGTTATGTTGTATATATGAAGCTTGTTTTTGGAGTTGGTGGTGGCTTTTGGTTTGGCTTTGATGGTTTGGAGCTTGGTGGAAGCTTTATTGGAATCAAGTTTGGTGTTTGAGCATATTGGGAATCGGCCAAGGTATGATTTCGGTTTCCTTTATGTAATATGTAATGTTTATGGACACTTAGGCTAGTGGCCCATAGGATAGGATTGAATTGGATGTATGGTTGTTTGAATTAATATTGTGGTGTATGCATGTTGATGGGGATTGAAGAAATTGTATATGTTGAAGTGAGATTGATGTTAAATTATGATTGATAATGAATATTGTGGTTAATGAGGATTGTTGGAAATTATTGGTGTTAATGAAATGTTATTATGTGAGTTGATGTTGATGAGAGTGTATGTTGATACTGAATTCTAAAATTGACGTTATTTGATTATTATTGTTGATGGATGCGAGTTTTATGAGGATTTGTAGTGATTGTTGATGTTGATGATGGTTGGTGATGATTATGAGTGTTTATGATGGTTTTGGATGTTGATGATTATTTTGGTTATTGGTTATTATGGTTCATGTTGAAATTAAGTGAGTAAGGTAGTTTGATGATTTGAATGGATTGGATGATGATAATGGAATAAAGGAATTCGTACTTGTAGCATTGATTAATGTTGAAAATTTGAACGGTGGTATTAAGGGAATGGCATGAGATAAAAGGTTGGACTTTTGAATGATTGAATGGTTTCGAAGGTTGTGTAATTGAGCAAATGGTTGAGGTAGTTTTTGTATGAATTTGGGCTATTTTGGGTATGGTTGAAATGTGATTGAATTGGTTTTGGATTGAGGTTTGGTTAAAAGTTGAGTTTCTGAGATTTGAGTAAAAATGGATATTTGGTGATCTTTGTCTAATTATAACAATTGCCTCGGTTTTCAAAATTTGTTGAATTTGGATTAGAATAAAAGATTATTAAAAACCCTTCGATTTGATATAAAGTTTGCAAAATTTGGAATTTTGTAGAGGAAGTTATGATCATTCAAAATTGGTGTTGAAAAACTGAAATTCTGCAAGGTTGCAGAATTTCAGGATTTTCTGATATGTGCAGACGCACAGCCTTGTGCGCACGCACAACTCTGTAAAAATCATGATTTGTGCAGACGCACACGCAGAGGCAAGCATTCTTCTTGCAGCGCTAGCACAGCTTGTGTGCGCGCACATCAAGGAGAAATTGTAACTTGTGCATACGCACAGACCTTTGTGCACGCACACGTTGGGAAGGCCAGTCTGTTGGGGGTGCTAGCACACCTTGTGCGAGCGTACAGACCTTATAAAATTTTTTACCTGTGCGTACGCACACTTTGAAAATCTTCCTGGGCGTGCGCACGCACACCCCTATGCGTACGCACACGCCCTATTTCATAATTTTAAACTTTGTTTTCAACTATTTCACCTTCCCAATAAGGTTGTAAGCTTCTATAACACCACTTTAAGACTCTTGGGCTTATCTTTGAATATTGAAACATGGGAGAAGATCTTAGTAGAGTTTATTGGGTTTCTAATTAAAAGTTTAGCGAACGGAGGCTTAGGTTTCTGGTGTATTGAGGATGAGTTTGGTTGAGAGAGAAGGAAGAGTAGTGAACTTGATGATTACGGATGACGAATTGAGAAAGTGATGAACTGAGGGATTCGGAATGGAGAATTATGAATTGATGATGGTTGTGATGAGTCGAGGACTCAAAGAGAAATGATGATCTTGATGGATGTTGAGAGTGTGCCAGGCACTATATCCTTGGGTTGAGTACGACAGTGTGCAGGGGATTATGTCCCTGAGATTGACTTATGATTGATAATCTTTTCTACTACAAGAGTGTGCCAGGCACTATATCCTTGGGTTATCCATGCAAGTGTGCCCGACACTATATCCGTGGGTAAATAGCGTGTGCCCGGCACTATATCCGTGGGTCAATAGAGTGTGCCCGGCACTATATCCGTGGGTGCGGTCTAAAAGTGACATCCGAAAGGATGTGTCGGGTTGGCATTTATGGACCAACAAGTGATATCACGAGCTAATAGGATAGACATTTATCATGTGCATTTTCTATCTGTTTGTATGCTTTGCCGACTTATAATTGTATGCCTAAATGAATAACATGTCTATTTTCTTACTTGAACTACTTGCTCTATATGCTTCTACTTGTGTTTTACTTGCTTGCATTTATATTGTGATTGTCTGGTGTTGAGGAGGTTAGGTAGGCGGTTGCGATGGGATTGCACGGAGGTTAGGATGGCGACGGCTGTGGGATACAGCGGTGTGAACAGTATTAGTTAGAATTTTCCCTAGGTTTAGATAACCCTGGTTTATGTTTTAAGTTCTTTATATATTTATTTATTTTGTTCTAAGCTTGAATCTCAGTATGTGATGTGAAGTTCTAGGATTGCCTTCGGCGTCCCGGGACCTTACATCTTACATCATTGGGCACTATTACCATACTGAGAACCTCCAGTTCTCATTCCATACTTTGTTGTTATTTTTCAAATACAGGTTATAACCCACCTCGGTGAGTTGCTTGATGGTAGCAGAGCAGAGGACCTTATTCTATCTGGTTGTCATTTTAATTATTTTGATTAGCACTCTCACTTTTGTATATTTATCTTTATGTCCTTAGAGGCTTATTTGAGAGATATGTTGTATAAGTTGTTTTAATTCTAAAATTCTGTATCTTTCTAATTGTAACTAGTCAGATTAAACTCCGCAAGCTGCAGCTAATTCTCTATGGTTATTATATTCTTATATTTATATATATTTTATTCTCTCATACCTATACCTTGTATCATATGTGTTAGCTTCGTGCGAACGTTTCACGCTTTTGTAATTCTGTCTTTGAGCTTAATCCTTCATCAGACTTCTAGAATATATTATTTTCTTCTATACAAATATGTATAAGCCTTAGAACTGTCTTAACCTCTGATTAACCTTTGCTTTACGGCTAGAGGTAAAGTTTAGGGTAATTGGGGTGTTACACATTCATCTTTGGAAACCCTGTTAAGTGAATGTCAGCATGTTCAAAAGAATGTACGAGTCTTATAGTTCAGGTGATGAGATTAAAATTATTTTATAAGAGGTTATAAAGAAGGGAGAGTGAATGTATGATTATATTAATTTGTTAGTTCTCTGCTTACTCTCAATCCCTGTTTGAGCATAATTTCTTCAGCTCAAGTGTCATTGACGAACGGATTTTTGACGGTTTAGAATTTCACTAATGAAATCTCGTTGTAAAGTATAGTTTCTAAACCCAACAATAATCCTTTCATACAAAAAGTTGTTTGTCACTAGTACAAACCCCTAAAATTTATAAACCGAAGTATTGGACCTCGGGTCGTCCTCCCTAGGAATTACAATAAAGTGTCTTGTTATTGGTTTGAGTTGTTTTGGGGTTTTGATAAGAGGCATGAAAGTAAATGGCAATGAAAATAAGCTAACAACTATAAAAGGCTCTTGGCAAGATATGAGAATTAGAAGTCCTATCCTAGTTATCCTTCTCAATTGTGATGAGAATTGTTTATTGCTACCACTTAGTTAACCCCTACAATGGAGGAAAGTCAAGTGGATGAATCAATTTGATTCCTCAAGTTCTAATCATCTCCTAAAGGAAAAACTAGCTTTAGAGGCATTCAAATCAATTAGCAACTTCTAATTATCAATCAACAAAGGAATTAGATAACTCAAGAGTCACTAATTACTTTACCTAGGCCAAGAGGAACAAAACCTACACTAAAATCCAACCAAGCATTTCATCAAACACTTAGAAGAAATAAAAGGAAAGCATAGTAAATTGATAACAAGAATAGAATCTAACAACAATTATTGTAAAGAATTAACAACAACAATCAAGGAGATCACAACTATCATGAATTACCTCAAATTGCATTATTGAAAGGAAACAAAGGAACAACAATCTATCCAAAACAAAATGAAGAATTACAATTATGAAAGCACATAACTAGGAAGAGAGATGAGAAGATTAAGAATTGATAAAAGAAAATTGAATCAAAGCATGAATTAAACCTAGATCTAAGAAGAGAGATTAACCTAAATCTAATCCTAATTCTAGAGAGAAGTGAGAGCTTCTCTCTCTAGAAACTAACTCTAAACTAATCCTAGTGAGTGTGTATTATTGCCTAATTCATTCCCTAATGCCTTTCCATTAATCCTTCATCCTTATATTCCTCTTCCTTAGCATTTGGCGCCAAAATGGGTTCAGAAACCCTCTCAAATCGCCAGGCACGTGTTGCATTAGTGAGGTCATGTGCCATCATCGGCGCGTGCGCGCACGATACGCGTGCGCGTCCTTAATCTGTTTTGCAATGTGCGCGCGAGCGCCTTGTGCGCGTGCGCGTGCATAGCTGACTTTGCTTCTTTGACTTTTTATGCTTTTCTCCACTTATATGCTTCCTTCCTTGCTTCCTTTGATCCATGTCTAGCCTATTTCAACCTGAGATTACTAGCAAACACATCAAGGCATCTTATGGAATCAACGAGGAACTAGAATTCATCAAAATAAGGCTTAAAAAGCATGTTTTTATACTTAAGCACAAATATGGAAGAAATAAGAAAACCATGCTAATTCATAGGCTAAATGTGACAAAAGGTTATCAAAACACTCTAAACTTAATACAAAATAAACCGTCAAATTTGGGGTTTGTCAACCTCCCCACACTTAGACCTTAGCATGTCCTCATGCTAAAATAAGAAGGAACTAAGGGTTATGACATTTATTGAATGCAATCTAGACTATATGAGTCCTATCTAAATGCAACTACCTAAAATAAATGCAGATGCTTAATTCAAACATATCAAATTGCCAAGAGAGCATGTGTAAGCACAAGGCTAGGCAATAGGAATTAATTCCAAACCACAATTGTATTGAATTATTAAAAAAAAAATTCAAACTTGCAAGAATATAGATAATATGGGTGAACACATGTAATTGAACTTTTGAACCCTCACCGGATGTGTATCCGCTCTATTCACTCAAGTGTTTAGGGGTTAATCCACTCAATTCTCTTCTAATCAAGCTTTCCAAAAATTGATTTTCTTCTAACAATCAACACTTATTCAATGCATGCATACATTCATCATGAGGTCTTTCATTTTGGTTGCAATGGGGTTAGGGTCAAGGTAGGATCATTTATGGTTAAGTGGACTAAGATTTGAATCTTTGATTAGCATAGACTTCCCCACCTAACTATATAATGACCTATACAAGTTCAAATTATTCTAACTACCCATTCTTCACTTTTTCTTACATATTCATGCATCCTTATTTGATTCATAACACCTATGCATTGATTTCTTTTTATTGACTTCACTTTGGGGCATTTTGTCCCCTCTTTATTATTTTTTTCTTCTTTTTCCATATACAAATTTTTCTTTTCTTCTCTTTTTCTTTTTCTTTTTCTTTTGTTTTTCTCATTTTCACTTTTATTTCTCTTTTTTTTTCTTTTCATTTCTTTTTCTTTTGTCAAACTATATACAAGAACATCAATGCATAAGGTCTATTCATTTAATCAATACATGAGTATGTACCCAATTCCTAAACATGAAAGTGTACTACCCCTTTTATCCCATCCAATGTTCCCAAGCCTCACCAACTTTGAATAATAAACACTCTCACTAGCCTAGGCTAATCAAAGATCCAAACAAGGACTTTTATTGGTTTTTCCGCCTTGGGCTTGTAATGTGCTAAATTGAGAATAAGTTGGTTAAGCATAGGCTCAAAATTGGCTAACAATGGAGAGTAAAGGTTGGCTATTTGGATAAGTGAGCTAATGAAATGATGGCCTCAATCATATAAATGCATGAATACACAAAATAATGGACATAAAGAATCAAACAAATCAAAGATCACATTCATAGAAAGAGAATAATGCACACAAGAAGGAAAAATAAGTGGTTATAAGATGTAACCACATCAATAGGCTCAAGTCTCACAAGCTTGTGTTCTTAGTTCAATACATGATTCACAAGGTATGTAATTCAAGCAAGTTTTACCAAAAAAATTTTCTTTCAATCAATTGGGTTGATGCCCTATATTTAAACTTCTTGGAAAAAAATCTCAATGTTTGACTAAGCATTGTTGTGATTGAAAAATCCAAAAAATTTCTTAGTTCACCATTTTCTTTTACTTAAAATCAATTTCTTATGCAAAAAGGGTGACTAAGTATTTTGCAATTCAAAGTATGCTTTCTAATCACAACCACAACTAAAAGTAAAGATAAACAAAAATGTATAAAGAAAAATCCAACTAAAAGTACGGAATCTATCATCAAAACATCTACAAATATCCAAAAGCATCAAAATATCTAAAATCCAAAATAGGTAGTAAAAGTATCCAAAGCGACTAGAAATGCATCAAAATATATACAAAGATGTGCAAGATAAGATAACTAGGCCGAAAAGTTCACCGGTTCCCAAGTAATGCTACCGGTGCCCTCCCCACACTTAAAACCAAGCATCGTCCTCGATGCTAAACCGGAGGATCAGTGGGAGGTACAACGATAGGCTCTGGCTCTGGCTGTGGCTGTGGGACCAGATCCTCATGAGTCTGTGGTGGCACTGTAGTGGCGTGGGCATCCTGCTGAACTGGTGCCTCCGCATCCTCCTCCTGATGATCCTGCTCATCGGAGGCTGGAGAATCGGGAAGCGGAGGTAGCTCAGCACCCAAAGAAATAAGAGCCTGGTCCATCCGATCTAATCGGCGTCTGACATGGCGTCTCTCTCACTCTAAGAACCGGAAAAGACGCTGGACCAGGAGATAGGTAGGCTCAGGTGCTGCTGGAGGATCTGTAGATGATGAAGGAGCTGCAGCTGTAGAGGATGATGGGGCAGCTGTAGGGGCTGATGGTGAAGGTGTCCCGATGACAACTCTAGCCCGAGAGCGGCATCTAGCAGGTGGCCTCTCGTGCACCCAACCACCCCAGGGGATAGTAACCTCCCTGTCGTCTGCATCAGGGGGTGGTGGCCGCACATCATCATCCAACCATGGAACCTCAGCTAGGGCCGCCATACTCGTGACCAATGTAGGAAATGGGAGTAGGCCACGAATATGCGCCCGCCACATACACTGTCTGATAAGTCTAGGGAAAGAGACATCCTTCCCCTCCATGACACACCCAATCAGTAGGAGCATCTCCATGGGGATCTCAGAGAAGTGGGTGGTGGGTAGGACATAGCATGCGAATATCATCTGCCAAGTCTTGGCCTCACGAGTCAGATGAGTAAAGAGCATCCCTTTCGGCTTAGTATTATTTGCATCCAAAACCCATGTGGCATCTGGTAACCCAATGACACATCTGAGTGCCTCATAATCAAAAGTCATGCTGTGTATGGCCAACTCAGCCTGCTGATGGGCACACAGCTCATCAGGTACATGCCGGCACTGTAGCGCCTCCTCAATAGCAGTCTCAGTAACCATGACCTCTCTACCCCTCACCTGAACCGAATCCAAGGTTGGGCAGAAGAAATTGCAGTAGAATTCCTTCACCCAAGATACATTGATATCCCCCAACTCTCGATCAACAAAGTCGATACCCAACTCAAGGATCCGACCGGTAATGGACCGTCTCACATCATGAGGGAGGAGTAATTTCTTCTCAACATTCAGCTTTGTGGTTCGATATTTGGAAAATCGAAGCTCACAGTAGAGATTGGGGAATTTGTCTGGATTGGTAGAAGGTAACTGCTGATTTTCTTTGTCTACATCATTCAAAGGATTCTTGGCATAATGCTTGTAGATGGCAGGAATGGAAGGTGTAGAGAGTTTTCTTTTCTTGGAGGCAGTGGCTATGGCTTTGCCCTTATCTGACATCCTGAAAAATATGATAGAATATATGGAACATTTAGCATGTAACAAAGAAGGCATGTTCAGGAGACAATTATCAAAGAATAATCATGATGTTGCAGTGACTATGCAAAAGTGAACAAGTAAACCATAAGTGAACAAAAAGAATGGTTAATGACGGTAAAGAGGAGTGGAAAGTAATTGGTTAAAGAAGTTAGTGAGTTAGAAAAGTAGGTTAGGAAGATGATGACAGTTTGCGCAATTAAAAAGAAAAGATTGTGGTTCATGTTCACAAAGATTGTGCAAATTCGGGAAGTCAAAAGGAAATAGAAAGTTGCCCAAATTTGAAATAAAGATCAAAGTGAAACTAATTTCCTTGAAAATCGGGCAGCATTCCGGCTTAAAATTGGACGTTCCCGGATAGCAAATTAGCACAATTATTACAGAAAAACAACATCAATTGACGCACAGCAGCATAGGTATAGTATTCAGGCAACGAGAAGTGTATAAGAACAGTTCAAAATCATCATACAACATCCAAATAAGCAGACAGCAATGATGCACGAACGGAGCACTTATCAGGCCTAAAATCCTCTATCCAGCCCTAGCTACCTAACCGCAATTATTTCTATCTAACCTAACATACAAAGTTCTAAGTCTAACGAACTAACATGCAATTATAGTGGTTAACATAAACGAATAATAAAAAGGAAAAAACAGAAAAAAAAGACAACAGAAATGGAGCAGGAACCTGGGAGCAGAGAAGAACTAAGAATGGAAAGGAAACTGGGGGGAAATAGGGGCAGCAGTCGCGCCGCCGTGAACGGTGGCGGTAGTCGCCGCAGCCGCCGAGGTGAACCGGGAGGGTGAGAGGGAGAAATAAGTTGGGTGGTGATGAGGGAGGAAGAGGGAGTCTGCGACGGTGATGATGGTGTGGCGGCGGAGCAGCGGCGGTTATGGAGGTTGAGAGGAGTGACTGTGGTGGTTGGTGTTCGAGCGGGGGTGGGTGGACGAGAGGGAGAGAATGTGGGCGATTGGGGTGATGGCAAGGGAAAGGGTTGGCCGTGCGGTGGGCGGTGGAGCAGTGGCGGTTATGGAGGTTGAGAGGAGGAAGGTGATGAAAATAGGGGAGGTTGAAGAAAGAGTGCGCGACTGCGCAACATTCTTCGCGTGTTAGGGTTATCATTTTTTTGGATCGACGCGTGCGCGCACTTTGCGCGCCCGCATGCATTGAAGACTTTAGGGACCTACGCGTGCGCGTGCAACGCGCTTGAGCGTGGGTGAGCAAAATAGGAAGGGGCGCGTGCGCATACAGTGCGCGCACGCGTGCACGGAGTTGGGCTAGGGGCTTAGAGTTGGCCCAACGCAGGCCTAACTCTCTGGAAAATGGCCTGGAAGTCGCGCCACCGGACCGTGCGCGCACGCGGCACGTACGCGTCCGCGTACATTGGGGAGAATGGAGATCTACGCGTGAGCGTGCAGTGCGCTCTAGCGCGGGTTGGCGATTTAGGCAACGTGCGTGCGCGTACAATGCGCGCACGCGTACATAAGATTGGGCCTGAAGCTTAGAGTGGGCATGAGGCACGCCCAACTCTCGGGTTAGAGGCCTAGATTGGTGGCAACACGTAAGGGCGCGCGCGCGGCAAGTGCGCGTCCGCGTACATTGACGATTTGGGAGACGGTGCGCGCTAGCGCGATGCGTGCGCTCGCGTCTTATCCATTATTGACATACAGGCGCGCACGCGGCAGGTGCGCGTCCGTGCAGATCGAGTTGGGCTAGGGGCTTAAGGTTGGCTCAGAGCTGGCCCAACTCTCTGGGGATTGGCTCAACAATTTGTAGCAGCAGATCGGCGCGGACGCGTCAAGTGCGCGTCCGCGCGAATTTCCCTATTCTTATAAACGGCGCGCACGCAGGTAGTGCGCGTCCGCGGGGGTTAGGTTGCGCTCAGGGCATAATGTTCGCCCAAGGGAGGCCCAACTCTCGGGTATGTGGGCGATGGTGTATCCACACAGGGACGCGTACGCGTCCATTCCCCCCCCCCCCCCCCCTTTTTTTTTTTTTAGAAAACAAATTGCTGGATGCTCCCCTTAGTGTTCACAACTCTTATTCACTCAACCATCATACAATTCACAAAAATACAATTTTTGATATTATTCATCTACTACTAAACACAACATGCATGTGACTAAGCTAACAATTAAGTTGTACAAACAAATTTCTATGAAACATCTACCTACAATGGTAACTCAAATCACTTATTGAACAAATTTAAAAGAGAGTGGAAAGAGTTTACCATGGTGGGGTGTCTCCCACCTAGCACTTTTAGTTTAAGTCCTTAAGTTGGACATTTTGAGATGCTTGTTGTCATGGTGGCTTATGTTTGTACTCCTCCTTGAATCTCCAAGGGTCTTTTCCCCTCAATTGGTTGACAGAATTTCCAACCATTTTTATTAAGCTTGGGCAGAGTTCTACCCAAAATACGAGTCCCCATATTTGGTCTTCACATAGCGAACCGGGGTCCCATATCTCATTTTCGCATCCATCCGTTAGTTGAATTCCATGATTTTGTCGGATGGGTGGTTGACATAAATGTGGTGGACACATAGAATTCTCGTTACTCCACCAATGCTTCCTTCTAGACCCATACGAAGTAATTCTTGTCTCATCATCATCCCTATACTGTGGAGCCTTGACCTTGATAAGCTTAACACCAACTTTCCAACCACTACACAACTCATTCTTACTTTTAATTCCATAAAGAGTTCTAAGTTGACCATCATTTTCAATCAAACCATATTCAAGTGAGAAATTAAAGCTTAGAGATAGAGATTTTACCCACTCAAATGTTGTATTGGACGGTAACTTGGGAAGGGAGACTTCCCCACACTTAGACAATGCAAGGTCCACTTCCTTGTGCTCTTCTTTAGTTGTTTCCACCTCTTCATAATTTTCTCCAATTTCAACCTCATCCTCTGTGTTACGTGGCTTGGTGTTATCTTCAAGAACTTCATCTTGTCTAATGGAAGGTGATTCAATTTTTGATAGGAATTCATTGACGAATGAATTCATCTCTTGATCAACCTCTTCATATTCTTCAATTTCAATATACACCATGCCCTTGTTGTTATCCTTGGGAGGTTGTGTACACTCTTTTATAGTTTCCCCTTCATGTCCAATGGGAGAGGATTCCATTATAGAGAGAAATTCATCCATGATTGAATCCATCTCTTGGTAAGCCTCTTCCAAGTCTCCAACGATGATATGCTTTGGAGGTTGCGCACCCTCCTCAACATCAATATCGAGCTTCTTGGAAGCTGGCTCCATGATGCTACATTCCCATGGGCTTTCAACATCTCCTAAATCTTCAACCACTTCTTCCCGTTCTTCAATGATCATAGGCTTCTCCCATTGTTCCAACACAAAATTCGACTCCTCCGTTTCCACCGAACTTTCCAATTTCTCCTTCATGCTTTGTTGTTCTTCTCTTGACTTTTCACATGGGATCATGGAAGTACCTTGAGCATTCAAACATCGGTAAGCTAAGGTGGACACTACCTTGGTCAAGTTAGTTACAAACTCAAGTGTATTCCGCTTCATGGCCTCTTGTCCTTGAAGTAACAAAGTGAGAGAATCGTCTATTGGGGCTTGTGGTGGGTAGGAAAGTTCATCATTTTGGAGAGAGGGTTCATAATAGGAAGGTGGTTCTTCTTGGTAAGGTTGTGGAGATTGTGTGTATTGAGGTGGTTCTTGGTAGTGATCTTGATAGGGTTGTGGTGATTCTAGGGGTTCTTGCTCATGATGGTCATAAAAATATGGTATGGATGGTTGGTTGTACGATGGATATGGATCATAGGAAGGTGTTTAATGTGGAAGGGCTTGTGAGAGTGGTTGAGGGTTATGTTGTAGGTATGGTTCATAAGCATATGGTGGTGGTACTTGGAAGTCACAAGGTGAATCACCATAGCCATTGGATTGATATGCATCATAGAATGGCTCTACTTCATAGTGCATTGGTGGGGGTTGTTGCCATGAAGATTGATCATATGCATATGGCTCCTCCCACCTTTGGTTGTCCCATCCTTGATACACATCTTCATTGAAGCCCTCATTACCTACAACATAATTGTAATCACACTCATAGCCAAAATGAGAATTCATGGTGGGAAAGCAAAAATAAAACTAACAAAATCTAGAAAACAAGCAAAAGACAAACTATTTACACTATTCACCTATGTACAATAACCAATAACACAACACCATTGCAAAATCCCCGGCAACGGCGCCATTTTGACGAACGGATTTTTGACGGTTTAGAATTTCACTAATGAAATCTCGTTGTAAAGTATAGTTTCTAAACCCAACAATAATCCTTTCATACAAAAAGTTGTTTGTCACTAGTACAAACCCCTAAAATTTATAAACCGAAGTATTGGACCTCGGGTCGTCCTCCCTAGGAATTACAATAAAGTGTCTTGTTATTGGTTTGAGTTGTTTTGGGGTTTTGATAAGAGGCATGGAAGTAAATGGCAATGAAAATAAGCTAACAACTATAAAAGGCTCTTGGCAAGATATGAGAATTAGAAGTCCTATCCTAGTTATCCTTCTCAATTGTGATGAGAATTGTTTATTGCTACCACTTAGTTAACCCCTACCATGGAGGAAAGTCAAGTGGATGAATCAATTTGATTCCTCAAGTTCTAATCAACTCCTAAAGGAAAAACTAGCTTTAGAGGCATTCAAATCAATTAGCAACTTCTAATTATCAATCAACAAAGGAATTAGATAACTCAAGAGTCACTAATTACTTTACCTAGGCCAAGAGGAACAAAACCTACACTAAAATCCAACCAAGCATTTCATCAAACACTTAGAAGGCATAAAAGGAAAGCATAGTAAATTGATAACAAGAATAGAATCTAACAACAATTATTGTAAAGAATTAACAACAACAATCAAGGAGATCACAACTATCATGAATTACCTCAAATTGCATTATTGAAAGGAAACAAAGGAACAACAATCTATCCAAAACAAAATGAAGAATTACAATTATGAAAGCACATAACTAGGAAGAGAGATGAGAAGATTAAGAATTGATAAAAGAAAATTGAATCAAAGCATGAATTAAACCTAGATCTAAGAAGAGAGATTAACCTAAATCTAATCCTAATTCTAGAGAGAAGTGAGAGCTTCTCTCTCTAGAAACTAACTCTAAACTAATCCTAGTGAGTGTGTATTATTGCCTAATTCATTCCCTAATGCCTTTCCATTAATCCTTCATCCTTATATTCCTCTTCCTTAGCATTTGGCGCCAAAATGGGTTCAGAAACCCTCTCAAATCGCCAGGCACATGTTGCATTAGTGAGGTCATGTGCCATCATCGGCGCGTGCGCGCACGGTACGCGTGCGCGTCCTTAATCTGTTTTGCAATGTGCGCGCGAGCGCCTTGTGCGCGTGCGCGTGCATAGCTGACTTTGCTTCTTTGACTTTTTATGCTTTTCTCCACTTGTATGCTTCCTTCCTTGCTTCCTTTGATCCATGTCTAGCCTATTTCAACCTGAGATTACTAGCAAAACACATCAAGGCATCTTATGGAATCAAAGAGGAACTAGAATTCATCAAAATAAGGCTTAAAAAGCATGTTTTTACACTTAAGCACAAATATGGGAGAGATAAGAAAACCATGCTAATTCATAGGCTAAATGTGACAAAAGGTTATCAAAACACTCTAAACTTAATACAAAATAAACCGTCAAATTTGGGGTTTGTCAGTCATTCATCTTTGTTACTTTACAATTTGATATTGGAATCCATTTTTTGCACTTTCAAAATCAGTTCATGGATTTTTCTGTGCTCAATAGAAGTTTTATAGGAGTTAAGAATAAATACACATACACCCAAGTGGTGGATCCCAATGCAAGCTTTTCTGCAGGTATTTATTTATTTATTTATAAATTATTAAAGCTTAGTTTTTGTGTTTAATAATGTTGGGTTTGTGTGTTTGAGTTGTTAGATATGCCAAGATATGGAGGTCTAACTAAGTTATACTTTGCAGAACAACTATCAGCTGAGGTACAATTAATAATTATATATGCATTCAGTATTGTTTAATTTGATGAATTATAAAATTGAATAATGTGTACATAAAATTAGAAAAAGGTTATAAGGATGGAATATCATGCATTTGAAAGAAGCAATGTGTTCTGCATTAGACTCGCCTTTATCCCTAAAGAAGAAGGGGAATCAAAATGAAAAAAGATGATTATGGTTGGATCATTGCTTTTGTTCATAATGAAGACATTAACTTATCACAAGTAGGAAATACTTCTTCTTAATTATGTTCCATACCATGTATAGTAATAATAATAATAATAATAATAATAATAATAATAATAATAATAATAATAATAATAATTGCATGAATGGAGGTTCATATAATTTTTGCAAAGAAGTTAAGTGGTAAGGTAGTTGCCAAGATTACATTGCCATGCAGAGTTTGTTACGGCTTTCATGGAGCTTTCATGCCAATCTCTTTTTAGCCCACAACTCCCTCATTATAGCTTTATTTATATTATGTATATATGTCATTGCTGTTTAGTCATCATATTATACATTTAATATAATAAGGCTAACACAATGCAATGCTTGAATATCATTATATTTCAATCATTATAATGTCAAGATCAGAATAATTGAGGTTCTATTCTGAGCTGTTAAAAAGAGATGAAAGAGTCAAAGTTAATTAGAATAATAGCAAGTTCATTAAGAATTCTATTTTCAGTTAGTGCTAAGGTAGTCAATTTTTCTCTTTGGTCCTTTGACTATATATATTCTGACAGAGTAGATCACTTTGTTTTTTACCAGAAATTTATCTTTAACTTATTATGATATTCCTGAACCCAGAGGATTAGAGTTTCTGAGTTTTCACTTTTCAGATAGTCTTTTTTGTAAACTTATACTTTAAGTAATTAGTATTAGTCCTATCTAGCTCTACTGTGTTGTATGGTAGTACTTGAAATATGTTTATTGCTTATATCTGTCTAGTTTAAATGCAGCCATCGTCAATTTCTCATCATGGTATTATCTATATAATTTAGATTTGCTAGTGCCTGCTTTTTTTTCAATTAGTGTTACACTTCGTGTATTGTATTATCAAGAATCCTTTAATCTCTTCTGATAATTGTACTAAAAATCAGTTGAACCTGTCTCTAATTTCTTTTGCTAATTGTTTGATAGATGGACTACCTTGATGGTTGCTCGTTCATGGAATAGAAATTGGCTTGAGGACATTTTAAAAGAACCTCCATCAGAGAACTTAGAAGTTCTTCCTTCACCATATCTCTCTCTTCCATTTATGAGCATTGTCAAAATTGCTATGTTTGTGTTCATAGAACTATCCTAACTAACCTTGGGAGATTCAACTAATGTAAACATTTTTATTTTACATGTACATTTCTCAGAGCAAATATTAGTCTTGAGAATACTGCAGAAGTTTAACATTGAATTTTATCCACTTGATTGTGTTAAGCTACTTATCTATGTTTCAAACTTTGTATATTCTATGGCTTACCAATACTAATCTACCTTTTTTTGGTGTTTATGCATAATAGAGATTGTGGATGGAAGACAAATAAAACATTTGATTCTTTAATTAAAAAAATTTGTAAAGATAATAGGTTATAATAGAGAAAAATGGCCTAAATTATTATAATTAGTCTGTTTTTTTATAAGCCCAGGTATGAAATTGTGGTGGTTTAAAATCGTCACAGTTTTTTTAAAATACCCTATATAGATTTGCGGCGATTTTAAAACCGCAATAATTTTTTTTAAAATCCACTGACCAAATAGTGGCAGTTGTGCCAGCGGTTCGGTAGAACTACCGCAAAATTATATTACCACTCCCTAATAGGTGACGATTAACAAATCGCTAGAATTTTGTTTCGTGACGGTTTAAAACTGCCGCAAATCTCTATATGAACCGCCGCAATTTCTGACTTCCTTTGTAGTGATTACGAGTAAGCTATTGATTGAGAAATAAGCTTGTTGATAATAATTACTAATAGTAATACATTTGAAAAAAAATTTAGCCGTACATAAGAGCATCTACTCCAACGGTAAATAATTTGAGGCCCTATTTTTGACAGAAGCAAGAACTTACCATTGGAGAGAAGACAGAAGGTGTTTCTGCATAGCTTTTGAAAAGAGAGAGTCCCTCTAAATAGAGATATAATTATTTAATTATATTAAATAATTATATCTCTATTTAATTAATAATTTATATTAATTATTTAAATAATAATTAAATAATTAAATTATAATTAATTAATTAATAATTATAATAATTAATTAGATTAAATAATTAAATTTTTATTTAATTAATGATTTATATTATTATATTAAATTATAATTAATTAAATTAATTTACATTAAAAAATAAATTTAATTTTTACATCTTACAAAATAATTTTTGGTTGGGTTGGTTATTTTTTTTTTAAAATTTAAAATGCTAACCACATTATTAAAATTAGCCGCTGCAAAATTAGCTGTTGAATAATAGCCATTACTATGTTACCGTTATTATTAATAAATTAATATTTTATTACTGTATATATACCATTTACACACACTTCTATTTTCACACTTTCTTCTACTCTTCTTCATCTTCTTCCAAGTTTACGAAATCAAAGTTCAACTAATATTATTTTTTGTTCGAAAAAATGGATCCAAACCTGATGAAGGGAAATTTGTCGGTCGGTAAAAAAATTCACAAATGAAATCTCATTGCAAGTATAGTTCTAAACCAACAAACAATTCCTCAATAAAAAATTTTGGTTGTCATAAGTACAAACCCCAATAAAAATAACCAAAGTATTTAAACATCGGGTAATCTCTCAAGGAATTGCAGGGAAGTATTCTTGTTATTGGCTATTTAGGTATATTTTGGGGTTTTTGAAATAATGAACAAGAAATGTAAATGGTAAAAGGAAATAAACTAGCAACTAAGAAAGCTCTTGGCAAGGTATGAAAACTAGAAGTCCTATCCTCGTTATCCTTAACAATTGTGACAAGAATTGTTCATTGCTCCACTTAGTTAACCTCTCTAACTATGAAGAAAAGTCAAGTGGATATCAACTTGAGACCACAAGTCCTAGTCAAATCATAGTGAAAGACTAGCTTTAGTGGCATTCAAATTGACTAGCAACTTCCAATTATCAATCAATAACAGAGTTTGATAACTCAAGAGTCACTAATTACACAACACAAGTCAAGAGGAGGAAAATCTAAGCTATGGATAAAAGAGGCATTTCATCAAACACATAGAGGACAATAAAAGGAAACATCATAAATTGCAAGAATTAAAGGAAGCTATAACTACAAAAGCAAGAAATCAACAATAAGAAACTAGAGCAAATATAAAAACACATGGAAATCATAAATTGTATTGAAAGAAAATGGAAATCAACAAAAGAGTGCATGAACTAAAATTAACAAAATAAAGGAAACTACAAGAGAAGTAAAATGCTAGAACAAGTAAAGATAAAAGGAAAATTCAACCTGAATTCACTAACAAATACATCAAGGCAACTAGTGGAATTAAAGGTGAATTAAAATTAGCAAATTAAAGGCCTAAAAAGCATGTTTTCAGTCTTAAGCACAAATTAGGAGAAAAAATCATGAAACCATACCATTTCATTGAATAAATGTGGGAAAAGGTAATAAAATCCCCTAAATTAAGCACAAGATAAACCCTCACAATGGGGTTTATCAAAATCAACTCAACTCTTTTTTCAATTACTTACAAAACTTTTCTCAAACTCCGAATACCCAACAATCTCAAACCTCAAACTCTCAAGTTCCAAATCAAAACTTCACACTACCAAATACATTTCAAAATCCAAATCTACAAAATCTTCCTAATTTCAATTTTCAAGCTCCTTATAATAATTAATTTCTTATATTCTAACCACAAAATCAAAATTCACAAATACCACATTTTCTATTTTCATCCATATTTAACCCCTCTATTAGAAATATTACTCCAACATCTTAGCCATTTTCAACTCAATTCAGTGCATTAAGACATAACTCATCTGGTGTTGGTGGCTCTTCTAACCCATCCTCTCTGACTCCGATACAATCTAGTCCAAATTCACAATATTCAAATTTTTCCAACCCTCGTGGATTAGATGCTATCGACCTAAATGTTGATGATATTGAAGATCGGAGACAAGATAGTATTCAATAATGGAATTGAAAAGAGATGAGATGCTGATTAGTGCATGGTTAAATGTTTCAACTGACCCTATAGTTGGTACTGATCAAAAGGGGAAAATATTTTGGAGTCAAATTCACAGCTATTGTGTAGAATTTTGTTCTGACATGACAATGTGTGGTGCATGTAAAACTATGGTATAATAAATTTGCAAATTTCTTGACATCAAGCTATCAAAAAAGATTTAGCCATGATATATTGACCAACTTTGCAAAGATTTTAAGATTCAGGTAGTAAAAATGAAGCTATCCTGCATAGAAGAGAAGAGAACATAGAAAAATATGGATCAAGAAAAGTTAGAACTTAATGGCAAGGAAAAAAAAAGAAAGAGGTAGAAAATAAACAAAGATATGAAATGCAAAGAGAAATGTTGAAAATATAAGGAAGAGAAAGGAAGAAATGAAAATAAGATGAATAAAAAAGAAAAATGGAAGATTTCAAATGAGAGAAAATAAAATTTAAAGATGGAAGAAAGGAAATAGATATTCAAAAGATGGATATATTGAAAGTAGTTAAATGATGAAAAATGGAAATAATTCAAAATATTGATAAAGTAATGACTGTAAAAGAAAGATATGATTAAAATAATTGCTAAGTAGAAATGGTTCTTGACATAGATTTATGCAAGTATGCTTATTTTATGCGTATTATTGTATGTGAATAGTCTGTTTAATTATTTCTGATGTAATTTTTAAATAGTCAATATTATTTGGCATATTGTTCATGAAATGATCGTTGTAAAACTAGCTTTAAATTAGACAAGAAAAACTTGTCGTTAACTAGCCGTTGCAAAACTAGCCGTTGAGAATAGGTACTTCTTGTAGACACATTATAAATATCAACTACCATGACTCTAAACTCCATTTCAACTCTTGTTTCTCACTCGAAAGAGTACTAAAATTTAATTTCAAGATAATGCTAAAATTTTGGATTTTTTAATGAGGATATCAAAAGAAGATGCAAATAAATGCATAGATCAATCTGAGTTTTATTCGAGATCAGAAGAAGAAGATATGATAAACCATCCCAACTTAAGATGACAAAAATCAGAACAATGATGCTTCAAGATTATTGCAGATGAAATCAAATACTGATATTGATAATTTAAATGAGAACTGTTCCTCGGATAGTAATTTTAAACGTTATCTGATTTCCAAAGATTGAGAACTAGAAGAAATTTAAATCCAAAATGCATGCAATGATGTTAGCATATCTAAGCATGTTAGAATGTGTGCATAGCAGACATTATAATGAGCTAAAATTGTGAAGTGTTATTTGGTGATGTAAAATCCGAAATACAAATGAATAAAACGAAAAAAAAAAAAAAAAAAAAAAAAAAAAAAAAAAAAAAAAAAAAAAAAAAAAAAAAAAAAAAAAAAAAAAAAAAAAAAAAAAAAAAAAAAAAAAAAAATAAAAAATGAGATTTCACGTACAACGCAAGTATACCGGGTCGTATCAAGTAATAAAACTCACAAAGAGTGAGGTCGATCCCACGGAGATTGGTAGATTAAGCAACTTTAGTTAAATGGTAGATTTAGTCAAGCAAACATAGTTTTGATTTCATGAGCATTTTGATTTTTGAACATAATTGCAAGAATTTAAATGGCAAAGAATGTAAAGAACTAGAAAAGAGAAATAAATGAAAGTAAATAACGGAAACTTAAATTGCAAGAAACTTAAATGACATCAAAAGTAAATTGCAATAAAATAAAGTGCTGAATTCTAAAGAGCAAGAGAGTAAAAATAAAGAAACAGAATGTAAATGACAAGAATAATAAATTGCAAGAATGTAGAGGGAATTGGGTAATGGGTTTTCAAACACTAAGAACAAAAGAAATGAGAATTAATGATAGAGAGGATCATTAGGGATCAGAGATGCAAGTTTTCATGAATTGATGTTAGTCAAATCCTTCTCAATCATGGGTATAGATCCATGGCAAGTGGGTGATTAAATCCCAATCTCTTGGTGATTCAATCTCTCTCAACATAACCAATTGCCACTCTCGTGATCTAATTGTTCATGAGAAGAGATGAAGCTCAATGTTAATCCAGCCACACAATTCCCTTAATCTCAACCAAGGAGAGTTACATCTCACATACTAACCAAGGTGTGTTGATTAAGGAAATCATGAAAGGATGAACTCTAAACTGAATTATGTGGCTCATTCCTCAAATTCACCACATAATTCATATAGATTAACCCCTCTCTCGATGGTGGTTGAATCTTTGAAGAGCAAGAGTTCCCTCTTTAGATCAACCACTAGAATTGAGAAGGAGAAGATGGGTTCACCAATTCATTCCAACAAACAGAGCTCCTCCCCCTAACGAAAGTGGGGTTTAGTGAGTCATTGCTCCAAATTCAACAACAATTGACATAAAGGAAAATTAAACTAAATTGCAAAGAAAGATGAAGAAGAATAATGAAAATCTTAAAGATTAAGAAAATGAAGAAGAGAAGTTCTAAGAAGAAAAGTGCTCTCCGGGTATCCTCCCGGAAGTGCTAACAAGTAAAAGTGCTCAAGTATGAAAAAGTTCTAAGTGTCAAAAAGTGTGTAAAAGTCTTCACAAGTACACCAATCTCTTCTATTTATACTACTCCCAAAACTTCTTCAGAGATCTTCAATTTGGGTTAGCAATGTGGGCTTTCTCATTGTTACATTCTTGGTTCAATTGAAGAAGTTTTGGCCTTTGTGATGAATAGGGGAAGCAGAGCAAGTTGGCAACCATTGTGGCCCATTGAGGGGCGTTATTGGCAATAACTCCAGGCCTAATGCACGTTGGCAACGTGCATGACATTTTCCTGGAAGTGAAGTATGAGACTTGGGCGTTGCTAGCCCAAGTTGTTGCTAACAACTTGCTTTTCCTCTTCTTGGCTCTACTTTCATGCTAAATGTAGCCCAGAATTTGAGTGTCAACCTTCTGCCTCAATATTGACTATTATACATCATTGGAAAGCTCTTGATGTCTATTTTTCAATGCCACTGGAATCACCTCATTTGGACTTTCCTAGCTCAAGTTATGCTTCCTCAAAGAAGGTAAGGTCAAGCTGCCAAGTTGTTGCCAAAAACGCACCTTCTCCTCCAAGTTGGCAACGTGCCCGTGCCTAGCCTCCCAAGGCAGGACTTGGGGCTGGCGTTGTTGCAAAACACGCCCCCTTTCTGGCACGTTGGCAACGTGCTCGTGCCCCCCCTCCAGGGCTCATCTCTAGCCTTCTTGAATTTCACTTCATGTTCTTGTTTTTAGGGCCTAAAGATGACTCTGGTTTGGCTTCAATTTTGTGCTCCACCATAGACTCTCATATATGGTTGGAAAGCTCTGAATGTTAGCTTTCCAACGCAACTGAAGCACTCAATTTGGATCTCTGTAGCTCAAGATATTTTCCATTGAAGTGGACATGGTCAGGCTGCCTTGTTGGAGTTGTTGTGGACAACGCCCCATATATTCCAAGTTAGCAACGTGCATCAAAATTTCCTGGCGTTGTTGATGAACACTCCTTCTCTTCAGCACGTTGGCAACGTGCTCGAGCCTTTCTCAAGGCTCCATGTTTGCTTCCTGGCGTTGGCAACGTGCATGGCAAGGCTTATGGGCGTTGGCAACGTGCATGGCAAGGCTTGTGGGCGTTGGCAACTTGGTTGGTGCGGCTTGTGGGCGTTGGAACTTGGTTGGCACCAAGACTTGGTGCCTATCCAAGCAACCATTCCTGGCGTTGTTGCCAAACACGCCAATGCTTCCTAGCTCAACAACGTGCTCGAGCCCCCCCTTTTGGTGCCAAAATTGCTTGCTACGTTGCCAAGGAACACGCCTTCATAACTTGGAGTTGGCAACGTGCATCTCATTTTCCTGGGCCAAGTTTGCTTGTGTGGCGTTGCCTAGGGACACGCCTATGGTTCCTGGCGTTGGCAACGCCCTCGAGCTCCTCTTCAAGGCTCCCTTTGTTGCTTGGCGTTGCCTTGAATAACGCCTATGGTTCCTGGCGTTGGCAACGCCAGCTTCTCTTCCTCCAGGGCCAAGCTTGCTTGTGTGTGGCGTTGGCAACGCCCTTCTAGAGTTGGCAACGCCCAGATTTGCTTCTCCAGGGCTGCCTGGCGTTGCCTTCAACAACGCACCACATTCCTCAAGTTGGCAACGCCAACTTTGCTTCCAAGGCATCCTGGCGTTGCCTCCAACAACGCACCACATTTCTCAAGTTGGCAACGCCAACTTTGCTTCTTGGTTGCCTGGCGTTATCATGAACAACGCCCACTATCTCCAAGTTGGCAACGCCAACTTTGCTTCTTGGTTGCCTGGCGTTATCATGAACAAGCCCACTATCTCCAAGTTGGCAACGCCAACTTCTTCTTCTTGCCCAGCTTGCATCATTCTTGCTTCCATGCTTCCTTGTTTCATCACCTATCATCAACAAAGGAAATAGCTTCAAAGTCTTACCAATTCATACAATAAATTTCATGAGATTCATTCATACTCATTCATGTATGTATTCTTTAGATCATTTGCATGAATTTGGCTAGAATCAACATGTTCCTTGGTGTTCTCATGCATGAAGATAAAACTCATAAAAGGACTTGTTTATTTAGAGAAAATGAGTGAGATTAAGCTAAAACCAACTAAACTAACTAGCTAATATAACAAATATGCATTGCATCACAACACCAAACTTAAAGTGTTGCTTGTCCTCAAGCAAAATATAAAAACTTTGTCACAAGAATCTAAGATGTAAGACTTGAATATTCTTCCAGAGAGTAATTTTTCATTGAGCATGTCATCCTCACTTGTGTGGTCATTAATTTATTGTAATTGAACACAACTATTCAACTTTTTCAATTAAAATGCTTGCTTCAATACTAAATTGGTTAACTTCACTAGATTTCTTTTATACCTTAGCACATGACCCTTGAACCATTCTTTCCTTGATGCTTCTCTTCTTTTTTTTATTCCCCCTTTTTTTCATTTCAATGAGCTCGAAATCTTGTCTTAAGGCGGCTCTTTAGCATAAGCTTTCAATCAACAATCCCAAACCAGTTGGTTAAGTTGTTAAGTGTTGAGACACTCTTAAAGATTTACTAACTCAAGCCTCTCTCCTTAACACATTCAATCACAGGCATATAACATTGAAATTTTGTTTGGATAGTGGTGTCCAGCACCTCTTTGGGTTGCTAAATGTTCTGTTATAGAGCTACTCTTGATTGTGGGTTTTCAATCGATAATCCCGAGTTAGTTAACTCAAGTTATCGGGTGATGAAGCACCCCTCGGATTTACTGGCCCAAGTATGTCTCTTAACATCAATCACCACAGACACATATCCAAATTTTGTCATTGATGCCTAGCCTTTCATTCTTTGTACTCTATTTTCTTTATTGTCAAGGTTATTTGTGCTTTTACTGATAAAGTCCTTGTGATCCTTAACCGAACTAGTCTTGTATTAGCAAGCATTCTTTTGAATTTCTTGAACATTGCTTCTTTCACAATAAATATACTAGCACTTTTCTTATGGGACAACATGATCCTTTTTAAGCTAGATTTCTCTCTGTTCTTGCTCAAACTACATCTTTTATTCCATTGACAAGTAAAAGTACTTAAGACAAGCAACCATTCCAAACTTGTGAGTAGTGATGCATGGAATGGGCAACATAAAAGATAATGCTTCAAAGAAAAAAATGCATCTTAGAAGGTATACCATATTTCAGACATACATCTTCTTTATTTAATAAAACATAAAGAAAAACAAAGGAACTTCACCACCTTTAGTCTTCATGTCCCTTTTCCCTTGCTTGATTCTCCTTGCTTTCCTTTGCCCTTTGGATCTTCTTTCTTTTTCTTTCTCAACTCTCCTTGTTGCTTTGTTGTTGCATCTCCCTTTGGATCTTCTTTCTTTTTGCTTCTCCGTTCTCCTTGTTGTTGTGTCGTTGCATCCCTCTCTTCTCTTTGCCACACTCCTTGGCTTATCATTGTCTCATTTAGCCTTTGTTGATTAAATCTCACCCTTGCAAGTTCTGCTCTTCAAATATCTTGCGAGCTTCATTAAAGGTTTTAATTTGTGGGTTGAGTAATGGGGGTGTGGAGCAGAGGTAACTGAGCTTTTCTTGGGTGCATATATCATAGTCAAGTCTGTCCTTGTGCCTGGCTTCCCTGAACATTCTGCTTTCATTGAAATCTTTGTGAAATGCATTATGTCTAGCATCCAATTATGGAGAAGTTCTCTTTGCTGAGCTTGCTCTATCCTTAGTTGAGCTTGTTCTTGTATTACTTTCTCCATGGCTCTTTCATGTTCCATAGTTGAATTGTTGATGGCTTCCTGCATCTTGGCATATTGTTCTTGTTGTAACTCCATCATGTGTGCTTGGTACTCATTTTGTTGGTTCATCCATTGAACTTGAACCCCTCTTTGTTGATCCATCAATTGCCAAAGGTCCCTTTGTTGTTGAGCTTGTTCCTCTTGGCTTCTTTGAATTTGTGAATATTGCCCAGAAATTCCTTCCAAGGCGGCTTGGAGTTGGTTCATGTTCAAGGTATGAGGTTCTTCCATTTCTTGAGGCTCCTCTTCTTGTCTTGCTTCTTTCCTTTTCTTCCTTCTTGCTAAAGGTTGCCTTTCCAATTGGGTTGTGGTGATGAATTCCAACCTTTCTCGAGTAAGAGGTTTTCCAACAGAGACCAAATCAGTTTCTCCAAATTCTTCCAGAGGCACTCCAGCTTCTTCACATAGGCGCAGAATGGTACTAGGATATCCTAGCCAGCTGTCCTGTTTGACTTTTTGAGCTATGTCAATGATGTTCTTGGCTATAATGTCTCCAACATTGATTTCTCCTCCTTTCATTATACAATGGATCATTATTGCTCTATTCACCGTTACCTCAGAATTATTTGAAGTGGACATCAATGATCTCCTCACTATGTCATGCCATCCTTTTGCTTGAGGTATGAGATCACCTCTCCGAAGTTTGAGTGGTTGTCCATGTGAATCCAGCACCCAATCCGTGCCTACTCTGCATAAGTCACTTACCACATCCATGTATCTTGGGTCATTTTCAACCCTTTCTTCATAGCTAGCTCGTTTGAACTGTTTTGCCTTGACCTTTAGCACCCTGTTGATGGTGTCCGGGCTAAAATCAACAGTCACACCTCTTACATAACTCATGTATGGTTCTTCATCATCATATTCTCTTATCACATTAGTGTAGAACTCATGGATGAGAAGCATGCTCACTTCTTGAGGTTGGTCACAGAGAAGCTCCCATCCCCTTTTTCTGATTATTTTTTGTATTTCAGGATATTCATCTTTTCTCAGCTTGAATGGTAACTCTGGAACAACATCTTTGCTTGACATCCAGCTGAAGATACGCTCGTTGTGTTTGGATTTGAATCTTCTTTGATCAAATTCATCTTCTCTCCTATCCCTTGATGATGAGGCCATTGAGATTCACTTGCAAGGTTGAATCTCCCCAACACCAAACTTGGATGAATGCTTGTCCTCAAGCACAAGGAAAATGGTTGTGAATGGAGGGATATATGACACAACGTGACTTGGGCAAGCTAGAAAGTGATGGTGAAGGGGGGTGGAGTGTTTCGGTTATGTGAGGAGATGTGATGCTTCAAGAGTTTTGTTGGGTGAAGATGAGGTTCAAGGCTAGAATTTGTGAAACATGGAATAGGTTGGAGGTTGAGTATGAGTTCGGGTAATGAAATGAGGTTATGGGGGTAGAGGAATGAGTGATGAAGAATGAGGTTTGATGAATGTGGTTGAAGTATTTAAAGTGAACTTTGGTGAGGATGCATGGTTTAAGGCTCGGTCATGGCATGGGGAGCATGCTTCCTTGTGCCCAATGCATGTTGAGTTGTTTTTCCCCATGCATAAAGTTCAAAACTCATGTGACTCCAATGCATCCGTGATCTTTCTTCCAAGATTCCCATCACTTCTTTCTTTCATTATATGCTTCCAAGATTCCCCATCACTTCTTTCTTTCTTTCCTGCAACAAAATTCCAAAAGCTTGAGATTCTTAAAGTGACATTAATAGCTAAAAACTTATGATGATATTCCTATGCAAAATTGACTAAACTAAAATTAAAAATTTATGACTTGATTCCCTAATCTAATTTTTTCTAGCATTAGTAATGTAAGTAAAGACACCAAACTTAGTTTGTGACTAAGTGTTCTATGAAATTAATTTCAAAGATAGCCACATCAAACTTAGTATTTTACCTACATTATATGCTATTTCACGTTTTTTTTTTTTTTTTTTTACTAAAATAGATGACTATACTTTCATAGTCTAGCATTTTCGTGTATGTATAGACACCAAACTTAGTTTGTGGCTAAGTGTTGTAGAACACACTTTTGCCATTACTTCAAGAATGGCCACACCAAACTTAGTGCCTTGCATACACCATGTACTAGTCTACTTAATCATTATTGACTACTAAAGTATGAAAATAAAAGACTCCCTGTGCATGGGTTGCCTCCCATGAAGCGCTTTGTTTATTGTCCTTAGCTCGACACTGCAGTTTCTTTGCTCATGTTAAGAGTTGCACACTCTCTTCCTTGCTCCAAGGGCCACCAAAATAGTGCTTCACCCTATGTCCATTAGCTGTGAAGGTTTGTTTTGAGGTTTCATCAAGTAATTCGACATAGCCATGAGGTGATACTTTGGTGATGGTGTATGGACCAGTCCATCTAGACCTCAGCTTCCCAGGAAAGATCTTCAATCTTGAGTTGAATAACAACACCTTTTGGCCCGGTTCGAATGTTCTTTGAGAGATCCTCTTATCATGCCATCTCTTTGCTCTCTCCTTGTATATTTTGGCATTGTCATATGCCTCCAATCTGAACTCCTCAAGTTCATTGAGTTGTAGCAACCTCTTCTCTCCTGCTGCTTGAGCATCTAAATTCAGAAGTTTGGTGGCCCAAAAGGCCTTATGTTCAAGCTCCACAGGGAGGTGGCATGCCTTTCCATACACCAGCTGAAATGGAGATTTTCCTATGGGTGTCTTGAAGGCTGTCCTATATGCCCAAAGTGCATCATCCAGCTTCCTAACCCAATCCTTTCTTGTTGTTCCCACAGTTTTCTCCAAGATCCTTTTTAGCTCTCTGTTGGCAAGTTCAGCTTGCCCATTGGTTTGAGGGTGATATGGTGTGGCCACTTTGTGAGTAACACCATATTTGTGGAGCAAAGAATTGAGTTGCTTGTTGCAAAAGTGGCTTCCCCCATCACTTATAAGTCCTTTGGGTACTCCAAATCTAGTGAAGATGTTCTTCTTGAGGAATTGCAAGACCACGTTGGTATCACATGTGGTGGTGGCTATTGCTTCAACCCATTTGGAGACATACTCTACTGCTACCAAGATGTATTTGAATGTGTAAGATGGAGGAAAAGGTCCCATGAAATCTATTCCCCACAAATCAAAGAGTTCCACTTCCAAAATGAACTTCTGAGGCATCTCATTTTTCTTTGACAAACCCCCTGTTCTTTGACATTCATTGCAATGGCTCACAAACTCTCTAGCATCCTTGAAGATTGAAGGCCAATAGAAACCACTTTGGAGGACCTTTGCAGCCGTTCTTTCAGCTCCAAAATGACCACCATAACTAGAGTTGTGACAATGCCATAGTATGTTCTTCATCTCATCCTCTGACACACATCTTCTTATCATTCCATCTGGGCATCTTTTGAACAAGAATGGTTCATCCCAAAAGAAGAACTTAGCCTCATGCAAAAGCTTCTTAACTTGTTGTCTTGTGTACTCTTGTGGAATGATTCTTCCTGCCTTGTAGTTGGCCATGTCTGCAAACCAAGGGACATGTTGAATGTGCAAGAGGTGTTCATCCGGAAATTCTTCATTTATTGATGGAAGGTTGTCTTGGCATGCATCTTGTGGTACCCTTGATAAGTGATCAGCAACTTGATTTTCACTGCCCTTTCTATCTTTGATCTCAATGTCAAACTCTTGTAGGAGTAGCACCCATCTGATTAGCCTTGGTTTGGCATCCTGTTTTGACATAAGATACTTAATAGCAGCATGGTCAGTATACACTAAGACTTTAGATCCAATCAAATATTGTCTAAACTTATCAAAAGCATATACCACGGCTAGTAACTCTTTCTCTGTTGTGGTGTAGTTTCTTTGAGTTTCATTCAATACCTTACTTGCATAGTAGATAACATGAAGCTTCTTTTCCTTCCTCTGCCCCAACACAGCACCAATTGCAAGGTTACTTGCATCACACATGAGTTCAAAAGGTAGTCCCCAACTTGGGGGTGTGATGATTGGTGCTGTGGTGAGCTTAGCCTTTAGAGTTTCAAAAGCATGTTTGCATTCATCATCAAAGATAAAAGGATTGTCTACCACCAACAAATTGCTTAGTGGCTTTGCTATTTTGGAAAAATCTTTGATGAATCTCCTATAGAAACCAGCATGTCCTAAGAAACTTCTAACGGCTTTCACACTAGTTGGCAAAGGAAGTTTTTCTATAATTTCTACTTTTGCTTTGTCAACTTCTATACCCTTTCTTGAAATTTTGTGACCAAGAACAATGCCTTCGGGTACCATGAAATGGCACTTCTCCCAATTCAAAACTAAATTGGTTTCTTGGCATCTTTTCAAGACTAGGGTAAGATGATGCAAGCAAGTATTGAAGGAATCACCAAAAACAGAGAAATCATCCATAAAGACTTCAATAAATTTTTCTACCATGTCTGAGAAGATTGATAGCATGCACCTTTGAAAGGTAGCTGGGGCATTACACAGTCCAAATGGCATTCTCCTGTATGCAAAGACTCCAAAGGGACAAGTAAAGGAAGTCTTCTCTTGATCCATGGGGTCAACCACAATCTGGTTATACCCAGAATATCCATCAAGAAAACAGTAATAAGCATGGCCAGCCAATCTTTCAAGCATCTGGTCAATGAAAGGTAGAGGGAAGTGGTCCTTTCGTGTGGCATCATTCAGCCTCCTATAGTCTATGCACATCCTCCACCCTGTCACTGTTCGTGTTGGAATAAGCTCATTCTTCTCATTAACAATGACAGTCATCCCCCTTTCTTAGGCACTACTTGCACTGGACTGACCCATGGGCTGTCAGATATAGGGTAGATGATCCCAGCCTTACACAACTTCAGGACTTCCTTTTGAACAACCTCCTTCATTGTGGGATTCAATCTTCTTTGAGGTTGTACCACTGGTTTGGAATTCTCCTCTAGAAGTATCTTGTGCATGCATACAGCAGGGCTTATGCCTTTCAAGTCATCAATGGTCCATCCCAACGCCTCTTTGTGAGCTCTCAAAACCACAAGGAGCTTTTCTTCTTCCTCTGCATTCAATGTGGAGTTGATGATCACTGGGAAGCTATCCTTCTCACCAAGGAATGCATACTTAAGATGAGGGGGTAGTGGTTTCAACTCTTGTTGTGGTGCCTCTTCTTTGGTAGCTTCACTTGGTTCCTCTGATGCTTCCAATTTGTTCTCTTCTTGTCCCTTGATGTTATGGACTTCCTCTTGTTTCATTTGATGGTTTGTGTCAAGCACTTCTTCAACCAAAGAATCTACTACATCAATCCTCATGCAATTTTCTTTCTCAACAGGGTGTTGCATTGCTTTGAAGACATTTATGGTCATTTGCTCATCATGCACTCTGAAAATCATCTCTCCTTTTTCCACATCAATGATTGTTCTAGCTGTAGCCAAAAAGGGTCTACCAAGAATGACTGAATTGTTTCCCTCTTCATCCATGTCTAGGACCACAAAATCAGCTGGGAATATGAAGTTTCCCACCTTCACCAAGAGGTTCTCAACTACTCCATTTGGTATTTTGATGGATCTGTCAGCAAGTTGGAGTGACATCCTTGTGGGTTTAAGCTCTTCAATCATCATTTTCTTCATCATGGTAAGGGGCATTAAGTTAATGCTTGCTCCCAGATCACAAAGTGACTTGTCAACAGCCATGCTCCCAATCGTGCAAGGTATGAGAAAGCTGCCAGGGTCTTTGAGTTTTGGAGGTAACCCTTTTTGAATGATGGCACTACACTCTTGATTGAGAATCACCGTTTCTTTTTCTTGCCAACTTCTCTTCTTGGTGATCAATTCCTTAAGAAACTTTGCATATAATGGCATCTGTTCCAGAGCTTCTGCCAATGGGATGTTGATTTCAAGTTTCTTGAAGATTTCTAAGAACCTTGGGAATTGTTGTCTTTTGCTCCTTTGTGTATCCTAGTTGGGTATGGAAGCTTGGGTACATAAGCTTTTACTCCTTCATTTTTGTTTTCTTGTTGTGGATTCACACTCCCCTTGCTATCACGGTTGCTTCTTTGTCCAGGTGGGTTGCTTTGTGGCTTGACAACTTCTTGCCTTTGTTAGATGTTGAACCTTTTCTTCATCTTGCCTTTCCACATGTGCTTCCACTGTGTCTTGCTCTTTGGGTTTTGTTGCTTCTTTATTCGAACTTTCACCAACTACCTTGCCACTTCTTAACTGCAGAGCCTTACATTCTTCTCTTGGGTTGGGTATTGTGTCACTTGGAGAACATTGGTTGGTCTCTCGCTTGTTTGGCTAATTGTCCCACTTGTCTCTCAATGTTCTTCATGATGACCTCATGTTCCTTGTGTCCCTTAGCTAAGGCTTGAGTGGTTTGAGCAAGTGCTTGCAAGGTTGCTTCAAGACTTGAGATTCTAGTTTCATGATGGTCAATTGGGGGTATGATGGGGGTTGATTGTTGTTGGAAGTTGTTGGGTGGATTAGTGTGGTAATTTTGTGAGTTGGATGATGGTGCAGAGAAGTTATTTTGGTGAGTTTGTGAGTTATGATGGGGTGGTTGATATGTGTTTTGTGTTTTTCTATATTGGTTAGTGTTGTTGGCATGGTGATTTTGGTTGTTTGGGTTACGGGTTTGATTGTGGTTGCTATTCTTTTGCCAATGGTTTTCACCCCACTTTAGATTGGGATGATTTTTCCAAGATGGGTTGTATGTATCACCATGAAATTCATCCTGAGAATTTGAAGTATTCTGCATGTATTGAACTTGTTCTTGTGGTTGTTCAACATTGGTCCCTTCACCTTGGTTCCATTCAAGCAATGGTTGATTCGTTGTGTTCACTGCTGCAAGTTGCAAACCATCCATTCTCTTTGTTATCATCTCCATTTGTTGTTGGATTTGTTGGTGCATTAACTTATTTTGTGCCAAGATAGCATCAACACCTTCAAGCTCCATTACACCTTTCTTTGGGGTCGGATTGTGCTGCCTCTCTGATGAGTAATAATATTGATTGTTTGCCACAATCTCAATGAGGTCTTGGGCCTCCTCGGCAGTTTTCATCATGTTGAGTGATCCTCCTGATGAGTAATCTAGTCCCTTCCTTGCTTCGAAGCTTAAGCCTTCATAGAAGTTTTGGAGCTTAACCCAATCACTAAACATGTCAGGGGGACATCTTCTCATTAGTGCTTTATACCTTTCCCAGGCTTCATACAATGACTCCCCTTCCATTTGCCTAAAAGTCTGAACCTCTGTCTTCAACTTGATGATCTTTTGAGGTGGGTAGAACTTTGCTAGAAATTTGCTCATCACTTCATTCCAATCATTGAGGCTTTCCTTGGGGAATGATTCTAGCCATTGAGTGGCTTTATCCCTCAAAGAGAATGGAAATAGCAACAACTTGTAGACATCTGGATGCACTCCATTTGTCTTCACTGTATTGCATATCCTCAGAAAAACAGAGAGATGTTGATTTGGGTCTTCAAGAGGTCCCCCTCCATAAGAGCAATTGTTCTGTACCAAAGTGATGAGCTGAGGTTTTAACTCAAAGTTATTGGCCTGAACATTTGGTGTAGCAATACTGCTCCCACAATGTCTTGGGTCAGGGATAGTATACGAGGATAACACCCTTCTAGCTTGTCCACCATTATTGTTGACCCCTCCAGGAGGATTTTGATCTCATCCTCCATGACTTGATCTTCTCCCTCTGATTCCTCTGACCCTTCTTCACCAACTATGAACTTTCCTCTTTCTGCTCTCCTTATCCTTCGGAGGGTTCTCTCGTCCTCAATATTACGTCTACTAGCTCCTGACATACACAAACAAAACCAAAATCACAAGTGAGACACTCTAAAACTAGAGTGAAATTGGGGTTAGTGAAACAAAGTATCAAACAGTTAGTGGGCTTAACAAAAACACAAAGAAAATGCTTAATCTAAACCACCTTTCACTTAATCATTGTCAATCTTTCCAATCCCCGGCAACGGCGCCAAAAACTTGATACGTAAAATTAGATTTCACGTACAACCGGCAAGTATACCGGGTCGTATCAAGTAATAAAACTCACAAAGAGTGAGGTCGATCCCACGGAGATTGGTAGATTAAGCAACTTTAGTTAAATGGTAGATTTAGTCAAGCAAACATAGTTTTGATTTCATGAGCATTTTGATTTTTGAACATAATTGCAAGAATTTAAATGGCAAGAATGTAAAGAACTAGAAAAGAAATAAAGTGAAAGTAAATAACGGAAACTTAAATTGCAAGAAACTTAAATGACATCAAAGTAAATTGCAATAAAATAAAGTGCTGAATTCTAAAGAGCAAGAAGTAAGAAATAAAGAACAGAATGTAAATGACAAGAATAATAAATTGCAAGAATGTAGAGGGAATTGGGTAATGGGTTTCAAACACTAAGAACAAAAGAAATGAGAATTAATGATAGAGAGGATCATTAGGGATCAGAGATGCAGTTTTCATGAATTGATGTTAGTCAAATCCTTCTCAATCATGGGTATAGATCCATGGCAAGTGGGTGATTAAATCCCAATCTCTTGGTGATTCAATCTCTCTCAACATAACCAATTGCCACTCTCGTGATCTAATTGTTCATGAGAAGAGATGAAGCTCAATTTAATCCAGCCACACAATTCCCTTAATCTCAACCAAGGAGAGTTACATCTCACATACTAACCAAGGTGTGTTGATTAAGGAAATCATGAAAGGATGAACTCTAAACTGAATTATGTGGCTCATTCCTCAAATTCACCACATAATTCATATAGATTAACCCCTCTCTCGATGGTGGTTGAATCTTTGAAGAGCAAGAGTTCCCTCTTTAGATCAACCACTAGAATTGAGAAGGAGAAGATGGGTTCACCAATTCATTCCAACAAACAGAGCTCCTCCCCCTAATGAAAGTGGGGTTTAGTGAGTCATTGCTCCAATTCAACAACAATTGACATAAAAAAATTAAACTAATTGCAAAGAAAGATGAAGAAGAATAATGAAATGCTTAAAGATTAAGAAATGAAGAAGAAAGTTCAAAGAAAAAAGTGCTCTCCGGGTATCCTCCGGAAGTGCTAACAAGTAAAAGTGCTAAAAGTATGAAAAATTCTAAGTGTCAAAAAGTGTGTAAAAAAGTCCCTACAAGTACACAATCTCTTCTATTTATACTACTCCAAAACTCTTCAGAGATCTTCAATTTGGGTTAGCAATGTGGGCTTTCTCATTGTTAATTCTTGGTTCAATTGAAGAAGTTTTGGCCTTTTGAATAGGGAAGCAGAGCAAGTTGGCACCATTCTGGCCCATTGAGGGCGTTATTGGCATAACTCCAGGCCTAATGCACGTTGGCAACGTGCATGACATTTTCCTGGAAGTGAAGTATGAGACTTGGGCGTTGCTAGCCCAAGTTGTTGCAACAACTTGCTTTTCCTCTTCTTGGCTCTACTTTCATGCTAAATGTAGCCCAGAATTTGAGTGTCAACCTTCTGCCTCAATATGGACTATTATACATCATTGGAAAGCTCTTGATGTCTATTTTCAATGCCACTGGAATCACCTCATTGGACTTTCCTAGCTCAAGTTATGGTTCCTCAAAGAAGGTAAGGTCAAGCTGCCAAGTTGTTGCCAAAAACGCACCTTCCCCAAGTTGGCAACGTGCCCGTGCCTACCTCCCAAGGCAGGACTTGGGGCTGGCGTTGTTGCAAAACACGCCCCCTTCTGGCACGTTGGCAACGTGCTCGGCCCCCCTCCAGGCTCATCTCTAGCCTTCTTGAATTTCACTTCATGTTCTTGTTTTTAGGGCCTAAAGATGACTCTGGTTTGGCTTCAATTTTGTGCTCCACCATAGACTATTATATATGGTTGGAAAGCTCTGAATGTTAGCTTTCCAACGCAACTGGAAGCACTCAATTTGGATCTCTGTAGCTCAAGATATCTTCCATTGAAGTGGACATGGTCAGGCTGCCTTGTTGGAGTTGTTGTGGACAACGCCCATATATTCCAAGTTAGCAACGTGCATCAAATTTCCTGGCGTTGTTGATGAACACTCCTTCTCTTCAGCACGTTGGCAACGTGCTCGAGCCTTCTCAAGGCTCCATGTTTGCTTCCTGGCGTTGGCAACGTGCATGCAAGGCTTGGGCGTTGGCAACGTGTGGCACTTTGGGCGTTGGCAACTTGTTGGTGCCTTGTGGCGTTGCAACTTGGTGGGCTTGGCGTTGGCAACTGATTCTGGCGTTGGCAACTTGGCTGGCAACTTGCGTTGCCTGCCAGCACCATTTGGCGTTGGTAACCTGCCAGCCCTGCTACAACTGCTGGCCCCTTGGTGCCAAAATTCTTGTGTGGCGTTGGCAACGCCCATTTGAGTTGGCAACGTGTTAGCTTCTTCCTAGGGCCAAGTTGCTTGGTGTGGCGTTGGCAACGCCTCTCAGTTGGCAACGTGTTAGCTCTCCAGGCCAAGCTTGTTGTGTGGCGTTGCCTTAAAACGCCATGTTCTGGCGTTGGCAACGCCCTGCCTCCTCAGGCTAAGCTTGCTTGTGTGGCGTTGGCCTAGAGTTGGCAACGCCAACTTTGCTTCCAGGGTGCCAGCTTGCTTGGCTTGTGTGTGGCGTTGGCAACGCCACTTCAAGTTGGCAACGCCAACTTTGCTCCTTGGTTGCCTCCAGGGCAAGCTTGCCTTGTGTTGTGGCGTTGGCAACGTATCTCAAGTTGGCAACGCCAACTTTGCTCCTTGGTTGCCTCCAGGCCAAGCTTGCCTTGTTGTGGCGTTGCAACGTATCTCAAGTTGGCAACGCCAACTTCTCTTCTTGCCCAGCTTGCATCATTCTTGCTTCCATGCTTCCTTGTTTCATCAC